>NC_081408.1:253632194-253789694 GCF_030272615.1 Cryptomeria japonica
AAGGTATGAACCCTAAAATTCAGGGTTTGTAGGGTTTTCAAGGGCTTACATTGGCAGTGAGTAGGCAATTCGGGGTTTTTCTATAAAATGGACTCTTCAAGGCTCCTCCTTGTTCATACAAGTCTATCCCAACCCCATGAAATCCTCCAAATTCAGAAATGGTGCTTTTGCTTTCACCTCTGCATTATTCAACACTTCTTCACCTCTTCTCCTCTAACCAAGTTGCTCTTGGACTCGCCTAGGAAGAGGTGTCAGTCATGATCAAACACTTGTCCAACACTTGAACTTGCATATTTACACTATATAGAAGGTTTCCAACCATACCCCAACTAGCTGTAATGGCAGCATGTGTGGGATTCATGGGGCAACCATATTTATAAAGAAAAGACTATTTACAAGCCAAAACTGTCTATTTGTGAATCAAATCACTTCAACAGTAGCAAAAAATAATTACAATGCTTGAAAATGAAAAGAGTACTCTGCAACACACTATTGAATCTCAATCCATCATTGGATTCATGGATTCAATCCATTAAGCTTTCACAAGAATGCAAAATTGACAAAAACAATGTAAAAGTGCAGTTCAAATTCTTGTGTTTTTATTATTGCTTTCAAAATCTAAGTACACCAACCTTGACAAATGTGTAGGAGGGGGTTTATAGAGTTTTTCTATGTGTGGAATCCTTCCATGGTGTTGATAAATCCCTAAACCCACCGCTAACCAATTTCATGACAAAAGTTGTCATGACCATTTTCAAAAGTTGTCATGACAACTTTTTGCAACTTTTGCAACTTTGTGGTTTTTACACTTTTGATCTCTCCAACCTAAGAGACCTATACCCAGTCATCACATATGACATCTTAAACATGTCTAAGGCTTACTTAAACCCCTCTAAGGATTTTGTCAACTTTTGACACTTTTGACCAACAAAAAGGTCAAAACTACTCAAAACACACTATCTACACAAAAATGCAAACCTAGATAGACCTACCTTGCCAAAATACTCACTCTTGGACCCTCCTAGAGTTTTTATTCACCACTGACTTGGCTAAGGTCAGTACCAGCCAAAATTTGCAAAAACAAGGAAATTAGGACCTAGGTGCTCCTGCACCAATACATGTAGGTTGTAGCCTATGTATGATAGCTCTAGTTATGTAGGACACAACACTATTCTTAGAAGGCTATATTATATTGTGAGGTTATCAAAACAAACTCTTCGTCGAAGGGTTAGGTCACTTCAGTTAGAAGAGGCACAGGGGACTGCTAAGTCTTGGTTGAGTGGAAAAATGCTTGAGTGATGCTCTTCCTCATGTAGTTGGCGGCTGATATTTGAGGATGTATGCCAAGAAGGACATCTAGACCACTATGTTTTACTTATGTACTTTTTAAGCTCAGTTGAAGCTTTATTTGTAATCAAATATTCCTAAAGAAAATGGAAGTTGGAAAAGGATGTTCTAAATGCATTCAAATGTTTATGAATATGACATTGTATATGTTTCAAGATGAATGAAAATGAAAAGTGATTTATTTCAATTATGTATCTTGAATTGAAAAGGAAAAAGATATATATTATTAGTATTTTGGCATTGTATTTCTTTCACTTGTGGGTTAAAACTTGGTAAAATGAAAGGGTAGAACAAAGGGGATGTTACAGGCATAGAAGAGGATTTTCTAAATGGAAAATGGGGGGATGTGGCTAATATTTATGTCGATATAGACCTATATTTAGGTTTTTATGGGGGGTAAGAGATTGTCTCATAAGTAGGTAGGTGGAAGCAAAATATCAAGAGGCTGACAGATAGACTTCCTAGCAAATGCCTTATGAGAGATTACATTATTTCTAGAAACTCACTGAAAGGTTCAATTGGTTTGTTATTCCAAGCAATCAAAAGTCGGTTGCAGATGACATGAGTAGGCCTAGAAATCAAGGAAAACAATAGGAAGGACTTGTCATAGAATGAGAAAGAAATTTTGGCCTCACCCTCTTTGGATGTTTAGAATCCTACTCATAGGGAGACAATAGAAACTTTACCTGTGCTCAGCCCTTGCCCCCTTGTGGCATTGGGCCTTTTGTTGGTGGTTCCAAAAGGAGTAAATTCTTGAAGAAGAGGACCATCCCTAAATAGGGAGCTTACAAACCCTTTCTTGCCAAATCCAAAAAGGCTTCCAGGAAAAGGAAATGATTCAAGAGTGCCAAGGTGGGGACCAGTATGGATCTATATAAATCAAAGGAGTAAGCCCTCTCAGAAATTCTTTTTGAAACAAAAAGCTTAAAAGAATATATGATACAAGAAATGAATGCTTCCAATAGAGATGGTGCTCTACTTTAGAATATGGAGATCCCAATAATAGACAATCAACACGCACCTCATCAGGCCTCAGATAATCCTCTAACTAGAATGGAGGAAGTAGATAAATTTGCATATTCCCCCTGGTTTAATACTCCATTGCATTATATTTATCCTCTTAGGTATGATTTTAGGAAGTTGAGTAGCATCAATCTTTCTTTGGAGATTCCAAATCCCTTTCCCGATTCCCCAAATCTCCCATTTGCCTCTTCAGACATGGGGATAGCTTGTAACACTCATAGTCTTATAAATGACTACATGGAAGAAGATGAGGTCCTTGAACAAATTATGGAAACTCTTCTTGTTGTTCTTTATTCATAAGTGAAAGAAAAGAGGAAACTGGGAATCAATCAACTGATTGATTGCAAAACTAAGCAGGTGACTTTGGTATTGCCTCACCTAAGAGAGGAAGAAAATATTTTAGTAAGCACCGATCAATAGAGGGAGAGGATGATGGACAAATCAAGATAATTGACATTTTGAAAGTAAGGAAGGGTTTATATGAAATTCCTAACTTGGAATGTTAGTAGCCTCAATGTCCCTAACACGAAATTGTTTGATCAAAAGAAGAATCCTTTTGATCAATACAGAGATAATTATGCTCCAAGAAACTAAAATTAACCTTCATCAAGTAGAATCCTTTGGAGAAGGTCTTAGGAACCAATATATTGGTTGTAAGAAGGTAGTAGTTCAAGGAGATGGTGCATCTAGGGGCCTACAAATTATATGGAAACCTTCTCTGGTACATATTGAGAAGGCATCTTTAGACAAAATTTGGTTGATGGTGGTAGTTAAGATTCTCTCTTCAAATTTCTCCTTCTTGTTGATTAATGTTTATGGTCCCGTGTCAATGGTATTGAAGTGTGCATTTTGGTCAAAATTGGATGGAGTGATATCTCAAAATTAGAATGAGATCTTGTTTATTGGAAGGGATTTCAATTCCATCAGATGTTTGAAAGAAAAAAGAGGTCTAATTAGGCTTGGAAAATCCCAACAAGATTTTAAAGTTTGGGTTGAAATAAATGGCCTCCTTGAGGTGGAATCATGGGACGACTATTGGAAATATGTAGGATTTGGTTTAGTGTTTTCATTGATGTCAACATTGTATCCCAGTTGGAGGCTATCCCGGTTAGTCTTGGTGATCATCTTAGTTTTGGCTATGATTCTGATCTAATATGATCAGATCTCTAGAACTAGTTTTGGATGCTTACTCTAGATGGTTATTTATTTGCCATATTTTGTTGGTTCATATTTTGGTTTTCCAGTAACAATCGCTTATGTTCCCGGTTGATATTTCCTAGTACCAATTAGATTTACCGGTAAGTGATATTTGATGTTTCGGTCTAGCATATGAATCGGTTTCTATCATGTTGAAGGTGTGTCTTGATCATATTTCGAGTCTTTGGTGACTTTGCATTGGTTGGTATGCTGTTATGGTGGTCCTATTTGGATTTAGTTAGAGTTTATGTGTTACTTTACTAAGGGTTTCTACCATTTGGTGAACCGTGTTGGATTTTGGTCTTGGCGGAATTTCCGACAGATGGAATTGTTTGGTTACTTGATTTAGGTCCATGCTATGTAATGTAAATTATAATATTGGTCTGATGATATCGTGTGATATAATTTTTGTAATTATGGGTTTATGGGTTTAGGGTTTAGTTGACCTTCTCAATAAGGTTGCTGATCTGTATTAATAGGTGACTTATTCATGTAATTTGGACATGATCGATGTGATCAATGGCTATGTCTACATTATTAGAGGAAGGTTTATGTGCGAACAAGTGATATATCATTTGGTGAAGGTTTTGTATTGTAGGGAAAACATCTGTGCTTAACTGAAACTGTATCAAGCATTCGAAGATGCTACTTTCATAATTCATTCTTTCCGGATTGTAGTCTGATGTTTTGTAAGTTAGTGAGACTTCTTTTTGTGATGAGCAGTGAGATCTAGGTGGTTGGCCCATTGTAATTTCACATACTGCTGCAGAAGTATTATCTGATTGTGGGTAGGGTTTCCCACCGTGGTTTCTCCCTTTATCAGGTTTTCCACATCAAAATATTTGTATTGTGTGTACTATGCTTTCATGTTCTATCCTTCATTGTGTTGGTTTCTTTGTGCTCCATATTAATGGTTTTGATATGTATATGTTTTGATTTCAGATGGTAAATTGATTCACCCCCCCTCTCAGTTTACTCCTGGTATTTGATCTGTCTAACATTTGGTATCATAGCAAGATCCTCTCTGCATAAGCTTAACCACTTGAGGAGATCTGATGGTAATTGCATCTAGTTCTAAATTCAATCCCTATCAAAAGGAGAGTCACAAATTTGATGTTACAAATTACAAAATATGGAAGGAGTGAATGAAGATTCATCTTAGATGTCTTGGAGCTAAAGTTTGGGAGATAGTTGAGAAAGGGTATATACCTCATGATCCTAATTCTGGAACATCGACACCTGCTAATGAGCAAAAGAAGGCTGAAAATGATGTTAGAGAAAAAGAAGCATTGTTAAGCGCCCTATCTGATGAAAAGCTATTGAATGTCATAGAGTTGGAGAATGCAAAGTTGTTCTAGACAAAGCTTGAAACTCTTTATGAAGGCGACCGGGCAATGAAAATTACAAAACTTGAAGGTTTTTCGGGTAAGGTATGAAACTTTGAAGATGGAAAAGATGAGTATATAAGTTCTTTCATGGATAGAGTAAATGAGATTGTTATGGGAATCAAATGCTGTGGCAGATGAGTGAGTGAGGATGAGATTGTGTCAAAGGTTCTGAGAGTTCTACCTCCAGCTTATAAGATGAAGGCTACTACAATCAATGAACTCTAGAAAATGTCAAGTACCCTTGTTACCAGAGATACATTGCTTGGGAAATTGATTTCTTTTGAGCATGAGGAACTTGGAGATCAGAGTGCTGCCAAAATTGAGACTGCAATTAAAGCATCTACCTTTGGTAACAAAAGATAGTTTGGAAAGAAATGTATGCTAGAGTTATGGAGGACATTGAAAGAGAAGAAAGAGAACTTGAAGAGTTGGAAGCCCCGATTGCTAGAAGAATTCCTAAAGGACCTGTTGGAAGTAAGTATGAAGGAAAAGCCCCTTTTCAATGTTTTTCATGGAATAAGATTGGTCATTTTGCTTCTAGAATCTTTCAAAGAGATTCTAGGAATCATGAAAGATTTGTAAAGAGTTATAAGCCCAATCCAGAATATTAGAGTAGACCTAGATTTAGAAGGAATAAGGATAAATCATGCTATTATGCTGGTGATGATGATTTTAGTATTATTGATTATTATGATGATGAACCGGTGAGTGGATACGGCAATGGAAACTCCGATAAGGATTGAGTTTTTATTGCTATCAAGAATGATTCTCCAAACTGTCATTGAAGCAACTCATACTGAGGAAAAGCCTTTGGCTGATAAAATTGAAGAAAAGGATGAATGGGTTATAGACAGTGGATGCTCACATCACATGACTAGTGACAAGAGGAAATTTATATCACTACAAGAATTTGATGGCAGATTAGTCAGATTTGGAGACAACAAGGCATGTAGGATCAAAGGCAAGGAAACAATATCATTGGATGGTAAGTCTAATACTGATAATTTTTATACTATGTTGAAGGCTTAAAGCATAATCATTTAAGTGTAGGTCAGATGGTGGATAGAGGATTTCATTTACAATTCAAGGATGGAAAATGTAAGATCATCAATAGATCTAGATTGGAAATTGCTTCCAGAATTCAGAACAATGGAAACATCTTTCATTTGAACTTCAATGAGAAAGCTTGCTTGATTGCTCAGATTGATGAAAGTTGGTTATGGCATAATAGGATGTGTCATGTAAATTTTGATTGCATAGTGAAGATCAGTTCAACACAGACTGCCAAAGATTTTCCCAAGATTGTCAAACCTCTTAATCCGGTATGTAGAGAATGTCAAATGGGTAAGCAAGTTAGAACTTCTTTTAGAAGCGTACATGATAAATATAATGAAATTCTTGATCTTATTCATATTGATCTATGTGGACCCGAAATGACTAAAAGTTTTCAAGGTGATAGATATTGTATGTTACTTATGGATGATTATTCTAGAATGATGTGGGTAGCATTTTTGAAAGAAAAATCTGAAGCTTTTGAGAAATTTAAAATCTTTAAAGCTATGGTTGAGATTGAGACAGGACTAAAGATAAAGTGTTTGAGATCAGATCAAGGTGACGAGTTTACATCCGGTGAGTTCAACAACTTTTTTGAGAAGAATGGAATCAGAAGAAAAATTTCTCCACCTAGGAATCCACAACATAATGGATTGGTGGAAAGGAAAAATAGAACCATATTGGATGCAACAAGGATTATGATGACAAAAGCTAGATTACCTGATATTTATTGGAGGGAAGTTGTCAATACAACTGCATACACTTTCAACAGAGTACACATAAAAGGTAATACTGGTAAGACTCCTTATGAATTATGGTTTGGTCATACTCCTATTGTCAGATATTTCATAATTTTTGGAATTAAATGTTACATTAGAAGATGATGCATTGGGAAATTTTGATCCTAGAAGTGATGAAGGAATATTTTTGGGTTATTCTACTAAGAGAAAAGCATATAGATATTATAAACAAAGATTAAATAGGATATCATAGAGCATAAATGTCAAGGTGGATGAACATGGTAGTAATCAGATCAAATCATATGATTGTGGACCAAAAGATGAATTTATCAGACCTGAACCGAAAATAGAAGAAATAGCTCAGAATAGTGAACCAGTCACTCTGGTAACATCCGAAAACTCCACTGTGATAGAGGAACATCAAAAAGAGTCAGTAACTCAAAAAGATTCAAAGACTCCCAGGTATGTGAAACTAAAACATTCTGAAGATCAGATCATTGGAGATAAAAACAAAGATGTGATGATTAGAAGAAGGCTAGCTACTGAAGAGGTATGTTTGATTTCTCAAATTGAACTGGAATCAATTATTGAAGCAAGTAAAGATGAAAATTGGATAAAATAAATGGAAGAAGAATTAGATCAGATAGACATGGGAACTAGTTGCTAGACCTAAAGACAAGAACATTATTGGAACTAAATGGGTTTTCAGGAATAAATTGAATGAGGAAGGTCAAATTGTGAGGAACAAGGCTAGATTGGTTTTCAAAGGTTATTTTGTTGGCATTTTCGATAATTATGTTGTGATTGTCATTGATGGACACACACTTGCATTGAGATCACTTTTATATGTATGAGTTATGCTCAACTGGAAATTGTTCCCAACCGGTATGATGCATTATAGTCCTTAGACTATTGGTGTTTTGCAGAAAGTGTTTACCGATCTGAAGTGGTATGTTGACCCCAAGCGGTTTGAGGATCTCAAGTGGCACGAAGGATCAAAGCAGCAGAACACATATTTCCTAGTCTTCATTTTTGTCAAATTGGCAACCAGTATTTTGTATGAACCGGTAATACTCTGTGATGAGTTACCAACCGACATTGTGTGATGAGTTACCATCCACCGATTGTTTGATGACGCTAACACTTTAACAGTGCTTTTTGTGTCATGTTACAGAATATGTCTAGATGCATTGAACCTAGGAAATTGTATTGTAATCCTATTGGACCGACATGAAATCAGATTCCTTTATAAGGACATCATGTCTAGGGTTTTAAGAAGTTGCTAGGGTTCAAGGTGGTTGATGAGTTAGAGAGAGTGTGATGTGTAGAAGACTGAAGTAATGATGGAATGCATTAGGAACGAGCTATCAAGGATCTAACCAAGCAATCTGTGCTATTAGCTAGATCACTCACTTGTTGATTACTCACATCTTCGACAAGTCTGAAGCCCTTAACTGGGTAGGCCCAAAAGCCTTGTGTAAATCCTCTAACAAGGTGGTTCACATCTGTGGATCTAAAATCCTCTAGCAATGTAGTCTTTAATGGGACTTATCTCCTAATAGAGATTGAGATTCCTAACAGGATTTGTTCTGGTAAAGAACATTGTATGACCTTAACCGGTTTGACCTTAACTGGTCTGGTTCCTGTTCTGCAGATAGTTACTTGTGAGTTCCATCTCACCATGGTTTTTCCCATTTGGGTTTCCACGTCAAAATCTCCTATGTTATGGTGTTTGTGCTTTTGTGGGTGAATGCATTATTTTCTATTTGGTTTGCATGTGTGCTAACTGGTTTGTCTGCTAAACTGTTTTACTGGTTTACTGTTAGTCTAGCAAAGTGTTTAAGTAAATTGATTTTTATCATACTAATTCACCCCCCTCTCTTAGTATTCATCAATTGGTATCAGAGCCTACCTTTCTATAAGTTTAACCACTTGGAAAGAGATATGGGGGAATACACATTGAGAGAACTTACTCATCAACTCACTCAGTCTGAGCAAGCCTATGATGATCTTATGGTCAAATATAAGGCATCTCAAGCAAAAAGGAGAGAACATGTTGAAAAGCTGATGGAGCTATTTGAAAATAGTTCTTTTGATGAAGCAGACATGGAAGCCTTGATCCAAGAAGTAGAAAAGCTAAATGAATCTAATTCCAACCCGAGAAAAGAATTGGAAGGACTGACTATTCGAATGTGCCAAGAGCTTGAGAACTGGAGGAAAGCTGAAGATCTGGTCAAAGACAAAGATGATGAAAACTCCAAGCTAAAGCAAGAGATCAGTGCCCTAACTACTCAACTCCATGCGAGAAAAGTCGAAAAGGAAGAGATGCAAGGAGAACTGAACATTGCCATCTCTAAGAATGAAAACCTGATGGAAACAAATACTGCTATTTCCAAAGAACTCTCTGAGTCAAAGGAAGTACTTGCTAAGTTCAACAAGAGTACTGTTAAGCTAGAGTAAAAGCTTGAATCTGCCAAACTTGTCAAGAATATTGATGGACTTGGTTATTCTGGTCATGAGGAAGGTGTCACCTCTGGTACAAATGCTAGAGCATCAAAGAAACAACCGACATCAAAGGATAAAGGTAAGCAAAAGTTTAAACATGTTTGCTTTAACTGTCTTAAAGAAGGACATACTGCCAATGTGTGTAGGAGTAAGGCTTACAATAATTTTCCTTATTTTCTAAATGATAAGCCTAGCTCCTATATATTCAATGGTAACTGTTATGCATTCAACAAGTTTGGGCATGGAGCATTTGAATGCAGGTCTGTTATGAACAATGCTGGAAGATATCCTCAGAGGACTCAAGGAGTTGGTCTGGAACCTTTTGTGAAACAAAATCACAACCGGTTCAATACCTTTAATCACCAGTCAAGAAGCGATGGCTATCAAGCGACAACTGGATGGAGAGAAAACTGTTTGATCTGTCATGGTCATGGTCACACAGCTGCAACATGTAGGAGGAAGAACGGTAACATGAATAATGGACCTTGGAGAGCACCTGGAATGGTCTGCTATCATTGCAACAAATCGGGTCACATTGCCAGATTCTGCAAAACAAGAAAGAACATATCGGATGACATACTAGTAACTTCGGAAGGAAATATTGATATTGACACTATTCAAGCGAATATGAACAAAACCTGGAAGAAGAAACCAGTAGTGTTGCAAGAAGAACCGGTTTCTGCACCTAGTGTGGAAATAACAGAACCAACAAACTAAGCATTAGAAAAGCTTAGGGGGAGCAAATAGTGAAACACTATGAACCCCCAGTTTACACTGGTAAAAGACCTTAACCAGTATGTGATACTTGTCATTTGGCAGAAAATCAGAAATAGTAGCAGGCAAATTAGGGTTTACGCCTTAATGGTGGAGCATTTATTACGGTAGGTGAGGAATATGTTTAAAAGGAATTTTCAAATCATTTCTCACTATCATTTTTTGAGCGAAGAAGTTTTTCAAGTGCAAAGCGAAGAAAAAGTGATTTGTGTTGCGATTCAAAGAAATCTTGAAACCTTGAAGAAGATTTAGAAGCAAATATCAAACGGTCAAAAGAAGAACTCAAAGCGGTGATTCAGCAATCGACGAAGTGGAAGGTGAAGTGGAATTTGCAAGCCCTAAATTCTCGATTTCCGAAAGGTATTTCTTGAGTTTTCTGTTTTGTCATGGCTTCTGCATCTCATGATAGTTCTAGTGCAACTATTGATTCCATGGATTTCATTCAAAGAAAGTCAAAATATAATGCCTTGTCTCAAGTACCGGCTGGTTTTATAGTAGATGAAGGGATTTCTAATTACATAGACTACAAGATCGAAGACCTAGGGTCACTTGTGATCCATTCTCAGCTAGGTCTATTCTGTGGGAAGGATAAAAAGATCAAACCGGAGTATAGCATCTTGGAGAAAAAGAAAATTCACAATGCAATTTACTTCCTAGAGGATTTCACAGAGGACCACATTCGAATCATTCTGAGCAGTGTTCATGGTGACAAGATGTATCTTGAGAGAACACATGATATCACACCGCAAGCTATTTAGGCCGTCACTAGTTTCTGCAATACAGGGGAAGTGCCAGCCCTAAGGAAGGTCAGTACGACTGAAATGTCCAAGCTCACTAGTTTAGTGAGCGACTCACATGGCATGACCATCAACTCAATCAAGGATGATCTGGTCAAGTATGCCTGCATGATGATAGGTTACCGAACATTCTCTGCCAGTAGAATTAATTCTGTCTCTACTACAACGGTAAATGCCGCTTATCGGATGATCAAAGAAGATGCATCATTTGATCTGTGCCCCTGTATGCAAAGACAACTTATGTTGAATCTTAAGTCAATCAAATGGGACAATGCACTGAGATTCAAGTTCAGACAACTACTAGTAGGGTTATTCTTCTACTTCCAAGGTTATTTCCCAGGAGTTGGAGATATTCAGCGGTTTGCTGACCAACCTGTTACCAAGTAGATCAAAGAGAGCCTGGAAGCAGTTGGAACCAGTTACCCTGATGTTCTGAACAAGTACTTTGATGAGTTCAAAAGCAAGATGAGCCTAAGGATGAGGATATCTAGTGACATTGTCAAGAAATATGAAGAGGATATCTGCTTTATCATCAAAGTGGATGAATGCATAATGGAGGCTATTGAGCCTAGACAGGAAGAAGTAGAGCCTATGGGCTATGAGGTGATGTATGATATGCTGGACGGGTATGCTTCCACCCTAATTGCCTCACCCCTTGATCCTAAGGCAAAGAGAACTGACACCTATCTGGAAAGGGTTGCACCGGTTGTAGAACCTCCTAAAAAGAAAGGAAAGGCAGTGCCTTTAACATCGATACCGGTTACTGCAACCAGTCCCAAAGTGACCAAGTGGTCACCTGCAAAGAAGAAACTGGAAGTGGCACCTACCAAAGTCTTCGAGAGGAAGAGGAAAAAAAGGAATAACTCACCGGACTCAGAAGAAACTGTGTCTGAAGAAAAACCCAAGAAGACAAGACAAATAAAGAAAAAGACAAAGAATGAACTAGCATAAAAGACAAAGAATGAATCGACATCATCTGCACTGGTAAATATTGACATGTCTTCCTACAAAACCTTTGACACATTGTCAAAGAACTATATAGAATATTAGGAGAAAAGTGCTGAATGATTTGATTGATTGTTTTGATGATTTCAATGATGATGAAAAGGAAGCAATTGAATAGGAAATCATTAGGTATTTATGTGTTAATGACTGGTCTCCTTCAGAAATTAGATTTGAGACACCAGATTCTTTGTATGATTCATTAGACAATAAATGGCACATTGCCATAGAAAAGGAACAGGAAATGAGGGAGAAAATATTTCCTTAACATTTTCCTGATGTATCCAATTCAGATTTTTTCGAAGTTATGAATAAATACAAAGGCCTCTTCTTCTTGAGAAGAAGAAGACTCCTGTTACTAGAAGAAAAGGGTCAAGAAGTGATCAAGAATACACATACTCTTGCTCAAGAAGCTCTTAAGATGCATCAAGTGGCTGAAGCCAACAAGAAGGCTGAGCAAGAAACGATAATAACAAAACCGGATGAAGTGTTTAATAATGAAGGAAACCCGGTTACTGAACCTGTAGACACTATTGATGTCGATGCTCTGGATGTAGAGGATGTTACTCAGGATACACCATCAGAAGTAATAGAATAGGAGAAGCAGGCAGAATAGGTAGAAAAGCAAAAGGAAGCAGAGGACAAAAAGGAGGAAGAAAAGAAGCAAGCGGAGAAGAAGAAAGCAGAGGAGGATAAAGAAGAGGAGAAGAGAAAGGAAGCGGAGAAGGAGAAAAAGAAGGATGAAGAGGAGAAGAGGAAAAAGGAAGAGGAGAATAAGAAGAAGGATGAAGAGGAGAAGAGGAAAAAGGAAGAGGAGAAGAAGAAGAAGGATGAAGAGGAGAAGAGAAAGAAGGAAGAGGAAAAGAAGAAGGATGAAGAGGAGAAGAGGAAGAAGGAAGAGGAGCAAAAGAAAAAGGATGAAGAAGAAGAGAAGTAGAGGAAAGAAGAGAAAAGGAAAATAGAAGAAAAGGAAAAGAAAAAGACAAAAGAAGAAAAATTAAGAGCTACAGAGAAAGAAGAAGCGACAAAAAGCACTCAGATGGAGACTCCAAAGGCAACTAGTAGTCAAGCCAAATTGGCTGACCTCACTAGTCCTATTGACTCCAAAGGCAACCGGTAGGCAAATGCCAAGAAAGAGCATCAAAAGGCTCTCAACATTGCCCTGGTGAAGAAGCTAAATGAGCTCTGGTCCAATCTGCAAAAAGGACAAAAAGACATAAGGAATGCTCTGGATGAGGGGAATCTACTACTGAGTAAGATTTGCCAACCCCATCTCTTCTGTGATGATGTGCTTGTACAGAAGAAAAAACTACAAACTGACTTGCAGTTATACATGAGCATGACTCTTTTACAGCTTATGGGCAAACCGTTCATCGGTTTCATATCCATTATACCAAAATAGAGTTGGAAATCAACAACCAGACTCGAGATTTGCAGGAACTACAACTGGTTCTACTCCCACGCCTGCAAATACTTCATAAATGTTATCTCAATCTGGATGCCTTAACAGTGACTCAAGAGATAAGCACAATTGACGCCATGGAAAAACAGGTCTCCCAGATGTAGACAGAGAAAGAAGTGGCTACCTCCCTATTTGAGTCATGGTCCTTATCTATGAAACAATTTTTGCAGGACTTCAAATCAGTTTTTGACAAGTTTTATTCTTTATTGTCATAAACTCTTATTCTTTTAATACTAATGAAACAGGGGTTGGTCTGTAATATTTTGTTGTCATTGTTGGCAAAGGGGGAGAAGTATAGATTTTGAATATTTTGATGTATACTTTCATGTTATTTCTGTTCAGAAGTAGTATACATTGTATTTTCTGCAAAAGGGATAGTGTATATGCTTAGGGGGAGTAATTTTGATTATGGCATATTTTTGTTGTAAAACACTTAGATGTCAAAATTTCCTAAGTGTTGCCATCAATGCCAAAGGGGCAGATTGTTGGCATTTTTGATGATTATGTTGTGATTGTCATTGATGGACACACACTTGCATTGAGATCACTTTTATATGTATGAGTTATGCTCAACCGAAAATTGTTCCCAACCGGTATGATGCATTATAGTCCTTAGACTATTGGTGTTTTGCAGAAAGTGTTTACCGATCTGAAGCGGTATGTTGACCCCAAGTGGTTCGAGGATCTCAAGCAGTACGAAGGATCAAAGCGGCAGAACACATATTTCCCAGTCTTCATTTTTGTCAAACCGGAAACCAGTATTTTGTATTTTGGGGAACCATCCACTGATTGTTTGACGGTGCCGACACTTTAACGGTGCTTTTTGTGTCATGTTATAGAATATGTCTAGATGCATTGAACCTAGGAAATTGTATTGTAATCCTATTGGACCGACATGAAATCAGATTCCTTTATAAGGACATCATGTCTAGGGTTTTAAGAAGTTGCTAGGGTTCAAGGTGGTTGATGAGTTAGAGAGAGTGTGAATGTGTAGAAGACTAAAGTAATGCTGGAATGCATTAGGAATGCGCTATCAAGAATCTAACCAAGCAATCTGTGCTATTAGCTAGATCACTCACTTGTTGATTACTCACATCTTCGACAAGTCTAAAGCCCTTAACCGAGTAGGCCCAAAAGCCTTTTGTAAATCCTCTAACAAGGTGGTTCACATCTGTGGATCTAAAATCTTCTAGCAAGGTAGTCTTTAATCGGACTTATCTCCTAATAGAGATTGAGATTCCTAACAGGATTTGTTCTGGTAAAGAACATTGTATGACCTTAACTAGTTTGGTTCCTATTATGTAGATAGCTACTTGTGAGTTCCATCTCACCGTGGTTTTCCCCATTTGGGTTTCCATGTCAAAATCTCCTGTGTTATGGTGTTTGTGCTTCTGTGGGTGAATGCATTATTTGCTATTTGGTTTGCATGTGTGCTAACCGGTTTGTCTGCTAAACTGTTTTACTGGTTTACTGTTAGTCTAGCAAAGTGTTTAAGTACATTGATTTTTGGCATACTAATTCACCCCCCCCCCCCCCCCCCCCCCCCACCTCTTAGTATTCATCATATTCACAAGAAGAAGGAGTTGATTATGGTGAGACTTATGCCCCAACTGCTAGAATTGAAGTGGTAAGACTTTTTCTTGCTTATGTTGCACACAAGAATGATAAAGTATATCAGATGGATGTCAAATGCACATTTTTGAATGGAGATCTTGAAGAGGAAGTCTACATTGAGCAACCTGGTGGATTTTATTTATTTGAAGATAAGGACATGGTTTGCAGACTGAAGAAAGCTTTATATGGACTAAAACAAGCCCCTAGAGCATGGTATGCTAGATTAGACAAATATCTTTCTAAGCTTGGTTTTAGCAAAGGTAATGCTGATAGTAACATATTACAAAATTGAGCATGATGACATAATAATTATTGAAGTCTTTGTGGATGATATCATTTTTGGAGGAGAATATAGTCTATGCATGAAATTTGCTAATGATATGAAAAATGAATTTGAAATGTTCATGATTGGTGATATGAAATTTTTCTTAAGTTTGTAGATTACTTAGATTGATAAAGGTATTTTCATTTGTCAAACTAAGTATGTGAAGGAGTTACTTAAGAAATTTGGACTTGAGAATTCTAAACCTGTCGGTACTCCTATGATAACCGGTTGCAAATTGTCAAAGGATGATGAATCCCCTAAAGTGAATCCAAGTAGAAACACATAAATGATTGGTGGATTGTTGTACTTAACTTAGACTAGACTTGACATTATGAATGTTGTTTGTATTGCTTCTAGATTTTAGTTAGATCCTATAATACCCTAAAAATGGCCATCTAAACCATAAGCCCCTAATCTCGACAACGTCACCAAGGTCCTAACCAAAGGCAATTAAATCAATCTTGAGCACACAATTAATTCTTTAAACATTAAATGTCACATGGCAAATTAATCAATCAATATTAATTAAATATTTATTTAATTAATTAAATCATTCCAAGTAAATCATTTTAAACAATTATCTTATTTATTTTAATTAAATATCCTAGGATATTTAATTAAATAAATCAATTTGCCATTAAATCATTTTGAGGAATTAATTTAATTAAATAATTCAATTGAGCACAAATCTTCAAAAATGGAAAAGGAATTAATTGACCAAGAAAGAATTAAAAATTTGAGAGAAGAAATCAATTGGAGACAATCTTGAAAAACAAATTAAAAATTGATAAATAATCTCAAAGAAAGCAATTAAAACAATTAAATATTCAAATTGAATGAAATAGAGAATAAATCAATTTTTTCTGATTTAATCTTAATTTTAGTTCAATTTCCTTTAAAACTAAGAAAAGCATCCAATCACATCAATTCACCTAGATTGTGCTTCCTCTTGGAAAATCTTGACCGGTCGTCATCATTTGATCTCAGCCTTTGGTTTCTTTCTGAATTTTCTATAAGTTCAGGCTCTCATTTTTCATTCAAAAAGAGATCCCGGAGAATATATTGTTATTATACTATTTTTGCTCTAGGTTCATTGCATATTAGTTATTTCACATATTGCATACATATTTAGATCATTTATCGCATTTATTGCTTAAATATTGTTAGATTAATATTGCATCCATCTAGCATTCATCATGTTCATATAGATAAAATCCTTCGTCTTGATGTTGTCTAGTCACTGGTATTGCTAAATAATCTGAGAGCAATCTTATACTCGCATCTTTTAGAAGGCAATGGGCCAATTTGTTATGGTTTATTATTCATTGATTATATCTGATTAACCATGCATGTAATGAATTGATTGAAGTGTTCTGCATACAGATATAGGTCCACTTTTTACACACACATTTATGGTCCCCATCGTGGGGCCGAAAACTACTCTTTTAGCCTCAAAATCATTTTTTTTACCCTACAGGTTTCGTCTGTACAACCTCTACGAAATATCATACGAGCAGTTTCACTGCATCGTACGACATTATATTGACACTTGCAGTTTGTCGTGCGAAGCAAGATCATATCCTTTCAATTGTTGTACGAATCAGGATTCTCATTCGTACGACATACTGATTCTTTTATACTCTGTTGTTCTGTGCTAATTCCTAACTCATACGACATACTGCTCATTCTATCTTTTGTCATTCTGTGCTGATTTATAACTTGTACGATAAAAGATTTTTGTCATTCTGCTTTATGAAGATTGTCATATGATTTTACTGACAGATTAAAAAAAGACTACCTTTCAGGATTTTTTTGGATTAAATTTTGATTATGCTAATGCTAACCCTGGATTGTTTTTTGTCTGCCTGATATTTTCACAGCCTAACCAGTTTCTTGCAAGACGTTTGTCAAAGAATTTATCGACCAAACATACGCCTGTCAAAGAAAAAAACAACATGACTACCGATGCATTATTTTTGCAGGTTGCCTAAGGAGAAATCAATCAAACATTGTGTATTCCTTAATTTTTCTAGACACTTAACTTGCTATCTGGGTAAATGAACAAATTTGTCTTTTGTGTCTTTTTTGGAAAACTCTAAGAGGTAGGAGAGTATGCTCTTGTCTTTCTAAGACAATCAGAAATCTAGACCCTTGAGGCTTTTTCTTTGTTTGAGATTTGTACATCTTTAGCAGGCCTACCCTCCCGAGGAGCTAATAACTCTATAGCCTTTATGGCTAGTGAGAGGCGAACGACCTAAGTGGGAATGACTAAATGCCAAGTACTCCAACCCACTATAAAATAAATGTGGTTTGATGAAAATCAAGTCAACGACAGTGCTCGAGAATAGCTCTTCTCAGTACCTTCGGGTATATTAAACCTTGGTTTTCAAGGCTGGGAGACCTCTTAATTGAGTTTATACCTTGACGCGTCGAACGAAGCCCCGATAAAAATTAGAAGCTACATAATACACCCCCAAAAGGTTGATAATCTTTGTGCAAGAGAGATAGTAACTCTCCCAAGACACTTGCCATATTGTGCCCTCATTAGCGTTTGGAGTCGGCTAATACAGCATTGAGAATCCATTGCGTGAGACTCAGCAGCCATATTCTGATTAGCTATTGGGTGTGTACCTAAGTCAGCAAGCAAAGGTTTTCTTCTCTAAGACAACTTCCATAGGGTTTGCATGTTGTGATTGGATTTTCTATTCATACGGCACATTTTCTATGTTTTCATCCCTCAAACTGAAACTGAAATACTAAAACTGGAGAACACAAATCAACAAACTCAGTGATCAAAACTCTGTCCATGTCACAAACTAGTCTATCTTGGTTAGAAAATCAGTCCAGCTCAGAATTTGTCTTGTTCAGTTGCCTTATCTAGTCATTGAAAAACCCAAAATTTTTAGTCTCTGATTTGTGAACAGCCGTATGAGTCTACTGAATTGTCATGCTGCACCAAATCCTGTGTCGTACGAGTATACTATGTTGTCATCCTAAACCTAATCCTCTGTCGTATGAGACCTAGTAGTCTGTCGTCCTAAGCCATATCCTGTGTCGTACAAGACAGAACTGAATAGAATCATTTGTCGTCCGGGACCTATCCATTTGTCGTATGGTACTAGGTAGCAACTCGTACGAAACAAAACTGTTGTCATCCTGAACCTGTTATATTGTCATACGGTTCCAGAAATACAGTCGTACGAGTCTCTAATTTTGTCAGTCAAGAATAGTCAAAACCTGTCCAAAATAGTTTTACAGCGAGCCCAAAACTAGTTATCATCTTCCTGAGCATAAAACAACTTTGATAGTGTACCTCTGCAGTTGTGTTGCACGATTTTGTCGATAACTTCTCAGCTAGTTCAAATGAACATTTTATCAAACCTAAGTCAACTTAGATAACGTCTTACACAGGATAGATCGTTCCTGAAACCAGACCAGATCTTAAGTTACTTCTCTTAATTACCACGTTAAATGAAATACTAGCTACAATTTCATCTTGACTTCTGCAACACATCTCGCTCTCGGTCCTGTCAGTTAGAAATGCCTGTTCAAACTAGAAACTCTTGCAGCAAAATAGACAAAGAAAAAGAGACACCCTTTTCAACCAATGACAATCCGTTTTACAAAGAAAATCCTTTTCACAATAAACCATCCTCGTCATAGATATCGTCCTCATCACAGATACCAGTTTACGATATGTTAGGCCCAATATGGAAAGCTAATGTACTGAGAGGGGAGGGGTGAATCAGTACTCCAAAACTTTTCTTCAATAATAACTTTACTGTTATGCAAAAACATAATAGTGTAGTAACATAAAATAAAGTTAAAACAAATAGATAACAATCATACATGATTCACTCCATAACACATATATTTTGGTTATGCAGAAACTCTTGGTTAGAGAGAAAAATTGTGGTTGGGATGGCACCCACAACTTCACTACTGCAATAATAAAGAATGCTCGGTTAGAGCTACATTTAGCTATTTCTGATAGCTTACCCTGTTAGGAGTAACAAGATCTGTTAGATCTACCTTGCTAAAGGATTTTACAATATTTATTCTGAATGCTGCACCTGGTTAGAGGCTTTACAATTTATAGACTTGATTAGAGTCTTTTACCCTGTTAAAGGTTTCTCTTACAACTTCACAATATTACAATAAAATCATTACAAATATCTACAACTTTACATCTAAAATGTTATAACAGATTCTATGTGCTCAGAATAGATTACCTTGCTTATAGCATACCTCGGTAACCCATATAGTAACTCGGTAAACCCTTCTATTTACTCTGTTCTTCGACTGTTCTCTAAAAACCTTCTCGGTGACCTCTGTGTCTCTGTAACAGTCTTCTTTCATACATGCATACACATAACTCATGCTGTATAAATAGATCTCTTAAAATGGTGATCCAATTCATTGCTTTGATTTTACAAACAAGATTCCTCAAATGAATAACTAAACAAAATATTTCTTTGGTTAGATTGATCTCGTAATCATACACAATATTCTAGTGCAATTTCCAATGTAAGAACGGTTAGATGTGCCTCGATCTTGTAACATGTTTTCATATGCATGTCCAGGTTCAATGTATCTGGTAACATGTTTCACTCGGTGAATATCAACTCGGTGTGTCATCTTTACTGCTCGGTAGTCATAAAAAAATACTCGGTAGCCAGCTCGGTGTGTACTACGTTCTGTGACTGCTTTCTGTTGTAACCGACTAGACTGTGCATACCGACTTCTTTGTGTGTACCGACTCCATGATTCGGTAGTGCTAACCGACTAGAATGAATAGTATGACTTTGAATATAAAAACTAATGGCAACTTGATAAGTAGTAACAATCTCCCCTTTTGACATTAGTTGAGATGTTTGACAAAAACTACTTTCAAAGTCATAACTCAAAAATCTATATATTTTGCAAAATGACTATACTAGACAATATATACAATAGTCAATGAAATAGTATATTCAGATATACTCCCCTTATCATTATTCTGTACATAACTCTGATTTTGCATGCTCAGTTTTGTGCTTGTGTGCTATGCTTACTTTGCATACTCTGCTCGGTATACTCCCCCTGTATACTATACTCCGAATACTATATCAAAACTATATCACTCTCCAAATATATTATATTACTCCCCCTATATAGTATTACTCCCCCTTTTTGACAAACATCAAAAACTTAATTTCCATCCGGGGGTGGTAACTGATCAAAAATAGATTTATACTTCTTCCAGGCTTCGGTGAGAGCGACTGAGAGTGCATCCTTTACACTTTCCATTAAAGAATTTTGTGCTTGAATATCAGCCAATAGTGATATTAAGCCATCAAGAGTGCTTCCCTCTTGTGTAGTAGATAGGCATGTAGCTCGGTTAATCTGTTCTTGAACTGATGAAAGATGAGGAAGAAATAATGTCTGGAGTGTCATTATATCCATCCTGATCTTATGTTCTTCATTTCTGAGTTCTAACTATTGAGCCATGAGCTATTGAAGCTTGGTATAAAAATTCTGAACTGAATTTGGCTCTGTGGTCAGCTTAGTTGAGAGATCAGTGATCTCTTTCTCAATTGCATCAGTTTTATTCTTGATATCTTTAATGAATAAGGAAAATGTACAAAGTTTCTGAAATAAATAAAGAATATGCTTGAGTTGAGGGGACAACTCATCAATGAATTTGACAAGCTTGACTTTCCCAATAGCTAGAGCTTTTTGTACCTCTTCTATCATTTTTGCAGTAAGCTCTTTGTCTTTTAGCTTGCTCAAGTACTCAGATGCATCAACTCCAGATGTTTCTATTTAATTAAGGAGTTCATCCAGTTGAATGTGGATGGCTGCATCGGTTGACACTGCAGCTCAAGGTAGCATATCTATCAGTAGTGTCTTTACCTTCTGTAGTACTTTATTCTTCTTTTGAATGGCCATCTATTTTTCTTGTCCGACATTTGCTTTGCATACTTCACCAAAATCAATAAATGCTTGCCCCTTTAATTTTGAAATATCCACATTGGGCAACACTATGGGATTAGTTAAATCAACTTTAAAACTATGCTTTTTCACCTTCTTCTCTTTACCTTTGGTTGGTTGTACCAAGACAATAGCTTGTGAGGCTTGCTGACCCTCGGTAGGTTGCTTGGTGGAGGCAACACTTTGCTCGGTTCCTGTAGCCATTGTGGTGTCCTTTGGTGTCTCGGTACTGGGTGTTTTAGCTGTAACATTTTTAGTGCTTGATGATGCTTAAGAGGTCTTTTCTTGAGTTGTACCTTCTACTATTTCAGACTGGTGAGCTTCGGTGCCTTGTGCTGTATCCTTAGGAGCTTCGATAGAGATAGGTGGCTTGACCAATGGGTAAGGCTAAACTTGTTCTAAAATAGATTCACTAGATACAAGTTTTGCATAGGTAGTGCCTTCTATCATTTCCTGCTCCGGTGCTTCTGCATCCATGACATCTTCATCAATTTGAATAGTGTTAGTCGTGTCTTGCTTGGTAGCATCAGGAACTTGCTCAGTGACATCAGGATCATGCTCGGTGACATCAACAATTTCAACTTGAGATTGTTCACCAACATCCTTAGTTTTGAAGATTTCCTGCCACTTTGCTTTTGTCTCATTTTCTACATCAATGTATAGCCCATTCATTAATTTTAAGGCTCTTTGTTTGACAAGAAATTTAGAATTGTAGGTTGTCAAATGCTCCTTTATTTCTACTACAGACATATCAGGAAATAGATGGACTAGACTTCATTCTCTAATTTGTTTCTCTAAGTTCATTGCATATTTCCACCTATTATCAATATGCAAATAAAGCTCATTCGGAAGTGACTTTACTAGTTCTAATGGAGCTAGCCGAAACTTTAGAAGTGTGCAAATAACAGCTTCTTCAATTTGTCTCTTCTCATCATTATTCCTAGTCTCATACTTGACATATCTAAATCTTGCAAATCCACCATATTCTTTTAGATTGGCATAGAAGTTTTCAACACTATGAATATTTACCTTCTTGCTTTTTACAATCTGGAATTTGTTTGCATCATTGGATTCTGTATCACTAGACTCTTTTGCCAGAATGAGTCTCTGAGTAGATTTCTTGTAGGTCTTGGTTACCTTGGGAGTAGTAACACTCTTTTGTCTCTTACTCGGTGATGCAGCTGATGCTCTAGTGTTAGGTCTCTTTGTTGGTGGAGTCGGTAGGGCCTTTGAAGTGTCCGGTTTCTTTCTTTTTAACACTTTACCCTTAGGAAACTCGGTGCTCAATGTTATTGCTGCCTCTTGAGCTTCAGATTCCTCTTCGATAATGGCAAGAGTGCCTCTGGCAGGTGTAGAGGAAGATTCTTTCCTGAATTTCTAAGATAAAACCTTTATCATCTTTGTAGCCTTTCTTGTAGCTTTGGGTACTACAATGCTCATTTTAACTTTTTCTTTCACTTCTTCATAAGTTCCATATCTTAGCTCGGTAGCATGCCTTGGTAATGAAAGATAGGTATCAATTTGCTGTTGTGTGATATCATAGTCAATCTCGTAACCCATTGGTGGCAAAGATTGAGTCCTCAGTTCCACAACATTCACATAACAGTAATCAGTGTCTACCTCAAAGCATATATCATCCTTATATTTCTCTACTAGCTATGGTGGAATCTGGTACCTGTTGTGCATCTTCTCTTGAAATTTGCTGAAGTAGTCATCCATGATATCATTGAAATTATCTCCCAATTTCTTGATAAAATCATTAATTTGATGGGTGATTGGTCGGTGTAGCTCCCAAACTACTTTACTGATTGAGGGAAAGAACTTCTCAAAGTAGAAAAACATGCATACAAGAAGTGAGCCAAACTTCAGTGTATTTGTCGAGTTGTTCTTTTTCGGCTTCCTTATTGTGTTCAGGTTCTCAAACAAGTTCTTCAGTAGCACTTCACATAAATCAACTTTCATTCCCTTTTTCACTATTTTATAGGCTAAGTCAACTGCAGCATAGGGTACACTGTTTTCCCTTGCAGATTGGAAGAAACAGTAACCAATTACTCTAATTGCAAACTTAAGTTCTGCATCAGTGACATTATTCAGTTTTAGTCCTCGGTAATTAGATTCTACTCCAGTTAAATTGATTAACTCCTTCTATGATATCATCTTTTGTGCTCATACATGATCATAGATAGGATACCCGGTGATCACATGAATGATTTCCTTGGTGATTTTGAATGGTTGCTCTTCTAGCCACATGAAATCATCATGAACTCTGCTCAAAACAAACTTAACCCACTGGGGTTTGAACACACGAGGATAGGTTAGGGCTTTAGTTAATCCTTTGATTCTAATGTGTTCATACTTGCTATCCATTTTGCCATTGATACATAGCTCATCATATGTGTCACTAATCTCAACATGACTGAGTTCTTCAACACGACATTTGGTGAAGAATCTAACATCTTCGACTAACAAGACTCGATCTAGGATGAGTGAAAAGGCAGTATTGTCATCCGGTTCAGAGGCGACTTTAGGAGTCAAAGTGTATTTCAGTGAGGGCTTCTCCACATTCTTGACAACTACGGGATCTTGGATCTTGGGTGCCATTTGTAAATTTCAGATAAAACTAGCAAACTATCTTTAGGGTTTGATGGTTTTTAAATGACAGACGCTTCACACTTGGCAGATAATAGCAATTTGATAAGATCAGTAAACTATCTTGACAATGCGATGAGATTTGATGTAAATACCTTGGATTCGCTTTGAATGAAGTTTTGATTGCCTTGATTCGCTTTGCTCTGCTCTCTCGAAAACTTGGTGAATGAAAATGACCGTGAAAATGCTTTTAAATACACAAAATACCTTATCGGGCTCCATGCAGGTTAGGTCAAAACATTAAATGCACTCGGTTTATCTTTAACCGATTTACTCTTTTTTTTTTCATTTTAACTGAGTAACCAAATTTCCTTCATTTATCGACTTGACAGGCTTCCTGTATACACTGACTTGACAGGTTTCCTGTAAAGTACTTTTGATAGAATTTCAAGCTTACTAATGCATCTTAACTATGCAGATTTTGAATTTTGTACATAATCGAATAGGAACTATTATGATTTTAACTTTCAGAGAATGCAGTCCCTTCATACCTTTTCTAATTATTTTGGAATAAGTGCACCTAACTCGGTAGGTAAGGTGCTTTCTTCATCTGACATGATTTCCTTCTTTTTCCAAATCATCTTGAATTTTTCTTTTATCTCTTTAGTGTCTCTTCTAGGTTGATCTCTACAATCTCCAGCTAAATGTCCAACCTTGTGACAATGAAAACATGCCATACCAGGATTTGTCCATGATCTTTGGTTGTTCATTCCAAATCTTATAAAATAGTTGGCACTTATATGTCCATATCTTCCACAACATTCACACCATATCCTTGTATTGTAATCCCATGGTATTGCTGCATATTGTCGGTAAGGATTTGTGTGAGTTCGGTAACCTCTAGTGTTTGCTTAGTGTGCAGACCACATGTAGTTCTTTTGCTTAAGCCAGCACTTCTCAGTACTATGTCCATGTTTATTGCAGTTTCTACAAAACCCTTTGAATTTTGCTTTCTGATAGTTGTTAACAGACTTTGTCCTACATTGATTAAATGTGTGACCATATTTATTCCAATTGTAACAATAATCATTGGACTTAGAGATATTTGGTTGCTTACCTTTTCTGATTTGGCACATGTTGGTAGTATGACCTTGATTTGCACAGTAGTAGCAAATAGGCTTCTTCCTTTTGATGTTATTTCTGTTTCTAGCTTGCTTTGATGATTCTCCTCTCTCGGTAGTATGAATTCCTTTCTCAGTAGAGTCTTTTCCTTTGTAATCGAGTCCTGCATCTTTGTTGGGTCTTCTTGTATTCAGTTGCTCATCCAACATCTTTGATGCTTCATAACTCTTCTTCAGTGTTTCTTTGGATTTCTTCTATGTTTCAAGTTCATGAGTCAACCTTGATACTTCAAGTTTCAATGCTTGATTCTCATCATTCTTTAGAATTGCTTCATGATGTGCATAACCTAATTGATCTGTCATATTTTGTTGAATCCCAGTCAACCTTATGATTTCATCATTTTTATCAGATACTAAGACTTCAAGTTGTTGTTTCTCTCTCTGTAGATCTCTTGCTTTATCCTCAGCTATCCTCAATGCATCTAGATTTTTGGTCATCTGTGTACTGAAATGTTCATGTTCTCTTTTCATTGCTTTTAGTTGATCAACCAATGCTTTGTTCTTTTCTTTCAATACTCCAATCATTTCTTCAGTCTCTTCAGATATACTATTCTCCGATGATGTCTCAATTTGTTCCACTAACTCTTAAGAATCATGTAAGTCATCAAATAATCTTCTTCTTACTTTCAGAGATTTTTGCATTTGCCTTTGCATTTCTGTAATCACTTGATTAGCATGATCCAGCTCTTCTTGCAAATATACAATCCTCCGAGATTGTTTATAGCCTTCCATTGACAAGATCTTTCTCTTTAGGTAGTTAAACCCTTTTCCAAGATTGAAGCTCTGATACCAATTGTTAGGCCCAATATGGAAAGCTAATGTATTGAGAGGGGAGGGGTGAACCAGTACTCCAAAACTTTTCTTCAATAATAACTTTACTGTTATGCAAAAACATAATAGTGTAGTAACATAAAATAAAGTTAAAACAAATAGATAATAATCATACATGATTCACTCCATAACACATATATTTTGGTTACGCAGAAACTCTTGGTTAGAGAGAAAAACTGTGGTGGGGATGGCACCCACAACTTCACTACTGCAATAATAAAGAATGCTTGGTTAGGGCTACATTTAGCTATTTCTGATAGCTTACCTTGTTAGGAGTAACAAGATCTGTTAGATCTACCTTGCTAAGGGATTTTACAACATTTATTTTGAATGCTGCACCTGGTTAGAGGCTTTACAATTTATAGACTTGATTAGAGTCTTTTACCTTGTTAAAGGTTTCTCTTACAACTTCACAATATTACAATAAAATCATTACAAATATCTGCAACTTTACATCTGAAATGTTATAGCAGATTCTATGTGCTCAGAATAGATTACCTTGCTTATAGCATACCTCGGTAACCCATATAGTAACTCGGTAAACCCTTCTGTTTACTCTATTCTTCGACTGTTCTCTAAAAACCTTCTCGGTGACCTCTGTGTCTCTGTAATAGTCTTCTTTCATACATGCATACACTTAACTCATGCTGTATAAATAGATCTCTTAAAATGGTGATCCAATTCCTTGCTTTGATCTTACAAACAAGATTCCTCGAATGAATAACTAAATAAAATATTTCATTGGTTAGATTGATCTCGTAATCATACACAATCTTCTAGTGCAATTTCCAATGTAATAATGGTTAGATGTGCCTCGATCTTGTAACACATTTTCATATGCATGTCCAGGTTCAATGTATCTGGTAACACATTTCACTAGGTGAATATCAACTTGGTGTGTCATCTTTACTGCTCGGTAGTCATAAGAAAATACTCGGTAGCCAGCTCGATGTGTATTGCGTTCTATGACTGCTTTCTGCTATAACCAACTAGACTGTGCATACCGACTTCTCTATGTGTACCAACTACATGGTTCGATAGTGCTAATCGACTAGAATGAATAGTATGACTTTGAATATTAAAACTAATGGCAACTTGATAAGTAGTAACACGATATACCAATCTTTGGTCAGCCCTTATCTCCCACCATGTCTGGAGAAAGGCAAGAAAGAGAAGCTAGTAAACGAAACACTCACGAAGATTTCAGCAATCATGCCATTGACAGCGATTCATCAACTAAATCTGAGTTTCCTGAACCTCCTGAAGATGAAATACATAGATGTCAGAATGATAAAGAATTCTGGAAAATAATGAAGGTCATCATGGCTAGGGAAAAAGAAGACTATTTCCTAGAATTAACAAAACAAGGTGCGAAGCTCCCTACTGGTTATAATGTGGAGACCCTCATTGCTAAAGAGGAAGATACACCATGGGGAAAAATGAGCAAACAAATGCAAGCATTACAAAGTGCAGTCACACGAATAGAAAACAAAGATAAAATGCCAAAACAATATTCTTTGGACACAATATGCCCATTCCCATTTGACAAAAACCTTTACATGTCTCCATTTCCTTCACGAGTTGAGATCCCAAAATTTGAAAAATATGATGGTACCTCAGATCCTCAAGATCATGTCAGAGAGTTTTGTGCCGCTTGTATGGAGTTTATGCATGATCAAACATACCTCATGTACCTTTTCCCAAGGAGTTTAGTGGGTTAAGCAATGGAATGGTTCGCAAGCCTACCCAAAGGAATAAAAATGTTTGAAGAATGAATCCAACTATTTTTGCAACAATACTCGTACAACATTCATCACCCAGTCACCATGATAGATCTTTGCAATACCAGACAAAAGACAGGAGAACCCTTTCTCACTTTCCTCCAACGATGGAGAAAGATGTTCTCTAGATATTCATGGACTATCCCAGATCTTGAGAAAATGGATATCTTTGTCAACAACTTAGTCCCTGAATTGAAATATAGTGTCCAGATGCAAGTACACCCTTCATTCAATAAAATGGTAGATAACGCCCTCAGAATGGAAGACATGCTTATCAAAAAGGGAGATATATCACTTTGGAAAGAAACATCGCAAGGTTCTAGCTCTAAAGAAAAGAGTAAATACTGGAAATATGGTAAAGATAGCAACAAGAACATTGTTAGTGATGGAGTGGTAGATACTGTCCAAGCAAAAACAAAATCTACAATATTTAACTTGGCCAGTGGCACACAAGCACTCAAGGCAGTTGAAACTACAATAGAGAATCCCCCAAAGAAAACAAGAGAGTGGTTTAAAGACAAACCTTGGGTCTCAAAGCCTAAGAGTGAGTCTACTCCTCTAGATGAGTCATATGAATCAGCTTTTAAAACTTTGTTGGCAAATAATCTGATAACATTTCTAGAGAATTCCCGACCATATGACCCATAAATTAGACCCAAATGGTGGAGAGAAAACGAGTACTGTGACTACCATCGGAACAAGGGACATAACATAAACCACTGCATGAAACTCAGACATGAAATCCAAGATCTCATTGACACAAGAAAGATCATTGTTGGAAATCATGCAACTAATGCTGATCATAAGGCCTTTAAAGATCCCTTACCCACTTATGAACAAGGAGATTCCTCAAAATCCAAGGGAGGAGCTAGAGTCAATTATACTTACACTAACAATGATAATGTGATCAACATGATTGAATCTATTCAACCTGAATATTGCAATGTGATCATAGTCCCAGACCACCAAAATCAAGCACAAGCTGCTAATGCTATGACTCACACTCAAAGGAAGATTGCTCTCCCAGGAGCTAGTCCCCCAACTTTTGATCAAACAACATCAAAACTGCCAAATAGACAAGCATACACAATCATGGCTAAATCGAAACAACCAGCTTCATCGTCTTCCCTTGGTTATAGTATTGTCGAACAATTGAAGAGATGCAATGCTCAAATCTCCATTTTAGAACTGTTTAAGATCTCTTCTACTCATAAAGAAGTCCTATACAAGATCCTACTTACCACCAGTGTCCCTAAAGATTTGGACGTAGATCGGTTTCAATGTATGGTAGGTCACCTGACTTCACCTCATTATCTCACATTCTCTGAAGAAGATGATAATTCATTGAGTCACCCACATAACCAACCAGTGCACATTGAAGCCATGATCCATAAACACCGTGTTAAATGTGTTTTGATAGATGGAGGTGCTGAGTTGAATATTTGTACTTATGGTCTATTAACACAATTGGGATTCTCTGAAAATGTTATTGATCCAACAAAGAAGATAACAATCAAGGCTTATGATGAAGAGGAAAGAACTTCTAAGGGACTGGTATCATTGCCAATTAGAGTAGGACTTGTGGAGAGAGATGTCATTTTTCAAGTTCTGGATCTTCATCTTTCATACAACATCTTACTGGGTAGGCCATGGATTCATGAAATGAAAGCAGTACCATCTACGTATCATCAATGCCTGAAGTTTCCCTACAATGGAGTTGAAGTCAGTATTCCTGCCGATACAAGCTATACCTGCAATGCATTAACATAGGGTGCTGGTGCTTTTGTTCCTAATAATAGAGTAGCTTCTGCAGCTAAAAGTTCAGAATCTTTGCTGAAAGATTTGGAAAAGAAACTGAGAATCACAAACACCGGCATGGATGGTTACAAGATAGTGCCTATACTCTCACTAACGTCTCTTCCTCCATCACCAAGATAGTTGGGAAAACCATTAGAGGGCATGAGGTCACAAACTTCAACTCCAAAAGTCATTTATGATGGCACCTTTATACAGTCCTTTACTTCTCTTGTAGGTGAGATAGAGGGGGATGATGTCCTTAAATCGCTCTTCAAAGAAGACAATGTAGATAAAGAAATATGACATTGTGAGATTTCTCCAACACAATATGGTCTAGGCTATAAGATGCTTCAATGCATGGGATATTCAGGTACTGGTCCTCTTAGCAAATGTCAAAAAGGTATTGCTGAACCTATTCAGTTACAAACTAAGTCTGCCAATGATAAAGCTGGACTGGGATGTGATCCAAGAAATTCATCAAATCAGAAGCACACATCTCGGCATCAACGAAAATGGAAGAAAAAGGTACTACCTTTAACAACACAAGAAATTGATATTCGACAAACTCAGGAGGAATGTGATGGTGAACAAAAAGAATTTCCCACCCAGGGAGAGGAAACATATGGTAATCAAGTTCCAATTATATCAGCTATGATACCACATGAAGTAGATGCCCCAGAGGATATGAGAGATGAAATATACAGAATTAGAGAATTGTTTGCACCGCTGAACATTCCAGTCACATATACTGGCAGACAACAAGTAGATGACTTAGAAACTGATTCAAATGAGTATGAATGGGGTCCAGATCACATCTCAGATACATCTACTACAGAAACACTTGAAGAACTTAGGGATACTACAGATGACGCACAAGAGCTGATACACCTAAGAATGCAAAAGGAAATAGAAGAAATCAGATTAAAATGACAAGAAGACTATGACCGATAGCTGAAGAAAGAAAGGACACAAGCAAGTCCTTCACCTACTGTAGCATTGTAAAATTGCGACACTTGTAATTTTGACTGCATTTGGGTCTTCACGATGGCGGCACAACGTTGAACCTAAATGGAGACCCCGAAACCTGTTTACGACATCAAAAACTACATCTTTCTGCACCTTGGCCTGATCCTCCTTGCACCCTGCTATCCCGGGAGGTGGGACCATGGCACCTAGCACCCTGGTCCCTGGCCCTATTTTGGGCCCGATCTCTTGTTGGGCATCGGGTCTTCAAGTTTGCAATTTGGAAAATAATGCTCGTAGGTCGGCCTAAGGTCAGAAAAATCAGTCTCCTAACCCTAATTGACAAGTATATAAACTACATTTCCCCTCCCAGAAAAAGGAAGGAAAAACATATGTGTGCAAGAGGCAGAAGCGATAGGCAAACATTAAAACATTCAAACATTCAAGCATTCCTTCAAGCAATTGAGCATTCTAGGTCTCCATTCAAGGCTAGGTGTTGCATTCAAGACAAGGATTCAACCATTGAAGAGGAGATCACCTACAACATACAACATCATTACACCTTCGCATGTAAGAATACAAACATTCTTACAACAAGGTATTAGTACTTGATTACATTACAAACATTTACATTTATAGCATTCTCATTTCTTGGTTAATTCCAAAACCGGGGTTTGACCTGAAGGCAAACCCCTAATCCCTAACCCCCCAATCGTCCTCTCTTTTCTGTGTGTAGGTTGCAGGTACGCGACTGTAATTGAAGATCTGGAATCCCTGTGCAGAGACGAACAGATCCCCCTTCGTTTCGCGGATTTTTCAGAGGACCGTGTGCACTTCGGGTGCCATTGTCCTGTCAAATTTTGCGCAAACTTGTAGGACAACATTGTCTCGACATTTTACTGCTAATTTCAGGTCCGTAGCTTCATCCCGTGTCTCTATCTTCGTCTACAAGCGAATCTTTCCTACTTTCACATACACTACTAGTTCAATCCTTCTATCTACATTCTTTACAAAAGAGGGTATCCTTGCTGTCTCAACCTTTGAAACTCATTTAGAATTCAATCTCGCATTGTGTGGGATTGGATCTTGTGAGTTTCAACCCCTCTTTTGAATGTAAAGTCTCTCCTAAGTGAAAACCGTCAATCCTAGTGACCTCCTTTCTCTCTCCTTGGAGTGGGGGAACACCTAGGGTTCGATTTTCCACTTTACACCTACCAATCCTCCTAATGAGATAGGAAAAATCAAGTATGGAACCACACAAGAAGAAATAGAAGCTAGAGCAAGAGAACCAGTCATCAGTCTAGAAGAAGCTGAATGGAATAGACGACAAGGATTAACAAAACCATCAAAGTCATGTCCACAAGTGTGTCAAATGCAAGCAATCAATGAACCAAATCACGAAGGAACTTGCAACATCAAGGATGTGGGTGTTGATACTATATATACCTTCACTAAACCACTTGAAGATGAGTCAGCAACTTCATCCTATGAATCTGATGACTCAGACAGGAGCTCTATCTATGACAACAACTATTCAACAACGCATTATGACTACTCTGTCATGAATGATGAAACACTGTCTACTATTATACCATGGTATGTAGCCCACTCTGAAGTAGGTGACGATGCTAGAAGTAGGTCGGTTGAATTAAGTCCAATACATACTAACATGAATGACGATAATCATGTCGTAACTCTTCCTGGTCTCAAGACACATACGCAAGGTAGTCTTCTGGAACTCGATTGGTCGGTCTAAAACAATGATGATAGTACCGTGAACTCCCTTGAGCCTATTCCAACCTTATCCTTAATGCATCCAGAACTAATTGATTGCACCCTTTATAACCAACCCTTGAATTTACCTACTTTTGCCAATGACTATACACTAGCCTAATATCTCAATGCAGTTGAACCCATGTACTCTTCCACCAGCGAACATAATGAAAACATGACTGAAGTGGATATCAAGTATATTAGTCACAAAACCAAGAAAAATAAGAATAAAAGATCTGATGACGAAAACCACATTATGGTGGTGTCAGACTCTAAAAAAGAGAAAATAAGGGACAAACCTAAGGGTGAAAACCTCTTTGAGGCACCTAAAGGTGAGATACTTGATATACTGTCGAGTCACTTCCAGGAGAGATCTTCCATATTGATTGAGCCAACTCAGCCAATGAACATTGGGAGTCAAGAGATACCGCATATCATTCATTTAGCTCAATCACTGTCAGCAGAAGAGTTAAAAGATTTCAGCAATCTGTTTTTAGAAAAGAAGATCAACTTTGCATGGACATACTCAGATATGCCAGGACTAGATCCTGATCTCATCATGCATCATCTCTCTATTATGCCAGGAGTTAAACTAGTCAAACAAAAACTCCGAAAGATGCATCCTCATGTGGCACTACTAGTCAAGGATGAACTAGAGAAATTGCTAAAAGATGGATTTATCAGAGCTATAGACTACACAGAATGGATATCCAACATAGTACCTGTATCAAAAGCAGACAAATCTATTAGAGTTTGCATAGATTTTAGGGATCTCAACAAGGCATGTCCAAAAGATGATTTTCCATTTCCCAACATTGACATGATAGTAGATATGACTACTGGATATGAGATGTATTCATTAATGGATGGATTCTCTGGTTACAATCAGATCGAGATAGCACCTGAAGATCAAGAGAAAACAACTTTCACATGTGCATGGGGAACCTTCTGCTAGAATGTTATGCCATTTGGTCTAAAGAACGTAGGAGCAACTTACCAAAGAACAGTAACCACTATTTTCCATGATATGATGCATAAAAACATGGAAGATTATGTTGATGACACCCTGGTAAAGACTATGAAGAGATCTACACACATTCAAGAGCTAGGCCTCATATTAGATCAAATGGAAAGATTCAAACTCCGCTTAAATCCAAAGAAATGTGCATTTGGGGTAACATCAGGAAAATTGCTTGGGTATAGAATATCTAGAAAAGGAATTGAGGTTGACCCTAAAAAGGTCCAAGCTATAATGGAAATGCCTCCACTAAAGAATATCAGTCAGATGAGAAGTCTACAAGGTCGTCTTCAGTCCATAAGGCATTTTATATCTCAGCTAGCTGACAAAGCTCAACCCTTCACAAAGGGATTAAGGAAAGGGATTCAATACAACTGGGATGAAGATTGTGAATGACATTTACAACAAATCAAAGAATATCTTTCTAATCCACCCATATTAATGCCACCGATTCAAGGTAAGCCACTGATCCTATACATATCAGCTACAGATACTTCACTGGGGGTACTTCTGGCACAACAGGATGATAATAAAAAGGAATGAGCTATCTATTACATCAACAGAACATTGGTGTCATATGAAATGAATTATACTATAATAGAGAAAGCATGTTTAGCTCTGGTCTTTGCATCACAAAAATTAAGGCATTATATGTTGGCACACTCTATTAAGCTAGTAGCCAAGATTGATCCACTCAAGTATCTTCTCAGTAAAGCAACGCTTACAGGAAGACTGGCCAAATGGGTCATAGTCCTTACAGAATTTGACATTGAATATGTGGAACGTACAACCATCAAAGGACAGGTTATTGCAGACCAACTTGTTGAAGCTCCACTTGAAGATGATAAACCTCTACATATAGAATTCCTAGATGAATCAATCATGCACCTTACTGAACAATCATGGAAGATGTTCTTTGATGGGTCTTTCACTCAACATGGTTCTGGTGCCGGGATACTATTTATTACTCCCTAGAAATACTCAATTTCAAAAGCTTACAAAATTCCTGGTGGAAGAGTTACATTACCTTGCCTATGATTCTCCCAAGTCCCAGGTAGTCTATTCTATTATTGGACATGACTCATCTTGTTATAGCCACATTTTCTCTTACCTGCATGACCAAGTTGTCCCTGCTAATCTTTCTCAAAATGAAAAAAGGAACCTAATTTGAAATGCGTCATGGTACGTCATCATTGCTAATGACCTATGTAGGAAAGGTTTAGATAATACTTTGCTTAGATGTCTAGAAAATGAAGAGTCTCAACATGCATTATCCAAAGTTCATGAAGGTGTTTGCGGATCTCATCCGAACGGTCTAACTTTAGCATGCAAACTACTAAGGGCTAGCTACTACTGGCCAGACATGGAGAAGGAAGCTATAAAATTTGCTAAAACCTGTGAAAAGTGTCAGTTGCATGGGCACCTTATACATGCTCTGGCAAGGGATCTCATACCCTTTGTGACACACTGGCCCTTCCAATAGTGGGCGTTTGATTTGATAGGCCACACTAGTACATTCGGGTCAAAATTTCGATGACAAATCGTCATAATTCTGACACAATTTCATCACACTACTGACAAAAAAAGTTGTCGAAAACTTTGTGTCGAAAGTTCTGACTATCCTTGTGGTCATCGCAATTCCGACATCACCTCCAACCTTTCCGACAACCACCATGGATGCTCATACCCCAAAAGAATACCATTGCGATCTCGGCCTATCATCGAAATTCTAACTCCAAAGGATAAAATTCTGATAGAGGAGTGCCATCGGATGCACAGCATCCTCGTCGAAACTCTCCTGGAGTCCGTCGTAATTACGACGGACTCCAGGAGAGTTTCGACGAGGATGCTATGCATCCGACAACACTCCTCTGTTAGAATTACAACAGACTCCAGGGGAGTTCCGATAAGGATGCTATGCATTTGACGACACTCCTTTGTCGGAATTTTATCCTTTGGAGTCAGAATTCTGACGATAGGCTGATTTTTTGGAAATTTTTTTTTTATAGAAAAAGATTGGCATTGGTTTCTCTCTTCTATCTCTCTTCTCCATCCCTCTCTACTATCTCTCTTCTCTCTCCCCTCTCTAGGTCTCTTTCTCCATCCCTTTCTTCTTCTCTCCCTCTCTACTTCTCTTTCTCTACCCTCTCTAGGTCATTATCTCTTCCTCCCACCCTCTCTCTCTCTCTCACCTCTATAGGTCTCACCTTCCATTCCTCCATCATTACCCATGTTGTCAAGTTGCAAGATATTTCCCAAAGTAATTGGTTGCTAGGGTTGATTTGCTTAAGTGTTGGAGTTGGAGTTAGATGAGACCTACATGATTAAGCTATATTAAGTGATCAAGTCACTAAGATCTCAATTGTAAACATGACTAGGTTCTAGGGTTTTAGGGTATAGCATAGGTCAAGATTGAGGTATGGTGGTCAAGAATTACCTTCCAATGACAAAAGACATCCAAATGACGAAGAATGAAGGTGATGAACTCATAGAAGTTTGGAGGAGATAATTTGACTAAGTTAAAATTTTGTTTAAGTCATGGTCATGATACTAGCTTGCTCATCAAGAGCAATTTGTGCGATTGAACCCTAGAAATGTGCCCATGCTAGAGAAGCAATAATTCCAATAAAACCTAAGGCAATGCTAGTAAGGGGTCAAAATTAAAGAATTAGGGTACACAAAACAAAATTTGGCTAAGTTGAGATGTTGCTCAAGGATGACCTAAATCATGGAGTGTAAATCAATCATGAAACATGAGAATGGATAGGTCTTGACCCAAGCAACACAAGTCCCCCTTGTGATTCCAGCAGATATCACATCACAATCATTGAGTCTATGTGCAATATAAAGTCAAGACCTAACCATTGGAATCTTGAAGTCATCCCATTTGATCACGTAGTTTAGCACTTGGGAGGATTTTGTTCAAGAGAGGATAGAATACTTAGTATTTTATTTTGTGTTGCATAGTGCATAAAAAAACACATCAACAGAAACCATTGAAAGGTTTGGTTAAAGCCTTCGAATCACAATCTCTACAAGAAGCTATCAAGAGTGCCCAGAATTTGGAAACTTTAGTATCCAAGAACATAATTCATAAGGCACCACTTTTAGAGCAACCAAAGAAGCCTATCAATGTAATATTCTATTTACCTTGGATATGTTTTATCCTAAGTGTGATATTCCACTATTAAAAAGCTTAATTAGGTAATATTTTTACTTAGGTAGAATAAGATAATGAGTTGCACATTCTCCTTCTTTGATTGAGATTCTACTTTTTCCTTGTCACAAATTTGGAAACTTGGATAAGCAATTTCTTTTTTTGGTTTTCTACCTCTTCATGATCCTCATGGGATTTGAATCTTGGAAGCTATTTATTGTAGGTTTTTCCTCGATTAACATATCAAATGAAACTATTGTGAGCTTTCATATCTTAACATACCAAGGGCTTAAGTTTGGGGACGACAAGGGGATGACGAAGGGGGTGGGGTGGGATACAAATATATATACAACTTAAAAAATTAATTATAAAAGGATGTTTATAGAATAAGTATAACAATTGTAAATAAAACTTTGCCACACTATGTAAATTTTACAATAAACATTAAAAATATGTCAATGATTGCAAAAAGAAGGTTTTGTCAAAAAGTGGCTCATAATTAAAGCCCGATGAAAGCAAAAATCCATTATTGTACATTATGAAATGTCATCATGCAAACAAACTGTTATTTGATCTAAGACAACGAGTTAATTTTTCATATAGTGTATATGATAGAAAGAAAGTTAATACAAGTGCAATGCTTATGCTGTACAAAAACCAGTTGAAGAAATTTGATATCAGCTTTCTCTCTTTTCCATCATTCTCATCAAATTGTTCTACCCCATGAATAGGCAAAGAGACCTTAATGCCTCCAACACCAAGAGCCATGACATACAAACCAGTGTAGAGTATTATAGTTTGTCTACCTTCCACCTACTTGCAAATCCCAGCTTTGTATGCACTTCCCATGTCACATGCCGAAGGCTTTAGTGAAGGAAAATGTGCTTGAACTGTTAATAACACCCAACCTTGCATATTTCATGAACATCAGACTCTAAACAAGTCGGGAAGAATTTTTGTAAACTCTAGAAATAACAGTATTGCAAGTTGAATTCCACTATCATTTCTAAGCATAAAATAATAGGTTCTATGTTATCACATTCTTTTATTTGTTCAGGGCTGATTAATTACAACAAAAACATAGGTTCTATATGATCCTAGTTTTCTATTGTACATAATAGATTGCTTATAGTTGTTTATTTTCCTGGTCCTTAGAGCTTAGTTTACATATTTGCATGCTAGTAGGAAAGGTTTAAACATGGGATGTCAGACGGCTGTTTGCTCAAATTATTGAAATTATTCATCTTATAAGTGAAATCTAGTGTTTTCTTTTGGATAGTAATGACGTTATTAAATTATTTGATTGCTTTGAAGGGTTCCTCTGGAGATGAGGAGTTCCGCTAGTTTGTTTGCCAACTTTGCCTATTCATAATAATGTGCAAAAGTTATGTTTGTTCTTAGCACTAATACTGTTCTAATATTATATAACCTCCTACTGGTCACTCCCTTCTTTTGCATTCCTTTGATCACAAGGAGTGAGCTTTCTTCTATCTCTAGTCCCCTAATGCCAAAGTGAAGGGCTGAAGCTTAATAATGCGAAGGGCTTTACATTCACTATCCATAATGAGTCCCCCACTTCCTGCAATACTTGGGTTGTCCTTTGGAGCAATGTCAAAATTGAATTTGAATCTGCCTTTCTATTGTGGAACACATTTTCTATAGGCTTCTACCATGGATCCATTTATTAGGGGAATTAATGATCTTAGGATTTGAATGTCTATCCTATGATTTGGACAAGATTTAAGACTTTTAACTATCGAATGCTTGGCAAGAGGTCAAGGCATTTTAGTTACAATGTTTCTTAGGCTTCTCTGGAGAGAGTTTTACCTTACATGTTTGTGTGCTTTTGTTAAGATATCATTGGTAGTAAGTAGCGTAGTATAAGAATTTGTAGGTCAATGAGGTTTCTTGAGATAAGAAAGAATTGACCTCGTAAGAACACAGTAACATAGAAGGACAAGAAAATGTCTACATCTAATCTTTGTTATTAAAAAGGCATAATAGAAACTATCATTAAACTTGACTAAAAGATTGAATCAAACTAAAATGAATTAAAATGGAAAAGGTGGGATAAGATAATAATTTGAAGAGAACAATATGCATAGTTAAGGCTTTGACCATGTCAATGTTAAAAAAAAAATTCATAAAATTCATAATAATGGTTTCAACTAAAAAAACAACCATGACCCATAATCATCTTCAGTATGTCTCTGTATTTTGTTGACAATCAGACATAACAGACAAAGTCACAAAAGCAAAACCGAGCTTCTTCTATTTGCAAGGAACTTTGCTATCTGCAACCATTCTTTATTTAAAGAACATTAAAAGGTAAGTATAATAACACATAGTACTAAAAATAATTTTTTGAGTCTATTTTGAAGATGTCAACCAAATTGAGAAACACGTAAATTATAGATCACAAATTCAACATTTTTCTGAATGCTTACAGAGAACAAAAGCTACAGCAAGGATTCCACCATGTTTGGATTTATCCACAAGTTTGTTTCTTTAGTCCACATATTCCTCTAGCTGGTGTGCTTCACCTCGTTCAGATTTTTATCAATAAAATGTTTTCATCAAGATAAAACCTGCAATCATGTTAGACAAGTATTGAAAGTATAATTCATAGAGCAACCATTTCAACTAGGTTTAGATAGCATATATTCATAGCTATTTCAATTTTATGTGAACTACACAATATCTATAATGCATAATTGGAGTTAAACCATAATAGGGCTTGGATGAGAAACATGACAGGGCACCCGAAGTTGTCCACATGCTAAGCCCAAGAGCGGATATACCATCCCTCTTGGCCCCATGTGGTAGTCCGCCATCCATATGAGGTGGTGTACTTAGAAGGTAAATTTGTACCTGCCCTCCCTATCCATGCTACCTTATCCACCCTTCTATGATTGAGACCCCTTTAATCACAATGGTAGAGGTTGATGGGGAAACCACAATAGGGTGTCCTGAGCATCCCTCCCTTCTAAGCCCAAGGGTAGGATACACCTTTACCCCCCTTGGCCCACATGTGGTAGACACATCAGTCATCCACCATGGGGTAGTGTACTTAGAAGAAGACCTCGTCATAGTTTCCCCTCCTTGTATTCCCCTATTAACCCTCTCATGATTGATTGCAACAATTTAAGAATCAGATATTCAATATTATTTCTCATATCCAATGTATGGGAGGTTATGTATCAAGTATAATATTGCATTGCATATTATTATCTATGTCTATATGAGAATAATTAATCATAAGAGTACTATTATGCTGCATACCACAGATGGAGTAAGATTACTATTGCCTGCAGTAAACAATAATTTCATATCTGATCTGTTTGCCTGATTGTTGATATATATATTAGGAGTTGATCTGCTCTTATGAGTGCTGATGCTGATTGAACTACTTTCCTTGATGTCCTGTCTATTAATGCATGATAGCTTCGGTAAGATAAAACTTATTATAAGAAAGAATAGATAATCAACTTATTGATAAGAAAGAATAAGTGAGTCAACATCAGCACTATGAAGTTTATTTCCATGACATGTTATGAATATATAAACATTTCCAGTACCTTGCCTGAAGTCTGTACAATGTAAACTTTTATGAGCATCAATCTTGTGCAATCATGTTGCACAGTAGTGCTTTAAATATATAATTTAATCTCAGAAATTAAGAAACAAAACATCAAAGTTTAAAAAAGTGCAGCGGTTGTGTTACCTCAAATATTGATAAAATCTTGGAGTTTGAGGGAATTCTTAACTCAATAGTAAAGATAACCTGTGAACATTGAAACCATAATATTTGTTAGTTACAAATTCAATTTTCTATCTTAAAACAAAATAAAATACCAAGAGATTTTCCAACTGGAACAGAGTTTTCAAGCTCGAGTTGGAAGATTCACAAAGATAATAATGTTGTGAAATCTTCAAACCATAGAAATCAATTTTACAAAGCACTCACAAAAAAATTAAAAAATTGAGCAACATAGACGAAAAGATCAGAGCTGAAAGTTGGAACATGGGGACATAGTATCTTTAAGAACACCATTAAAGTAGATGAGTACGGTGCTTAACATGGGCAATCCTCCCACATGAATAGTCAAAATGTGTAGATGATTTAACTTTTAACTTTTCCATAGAAAGATACATTGTTTTGTTTATATAACAGTAACCTAGATTTAACCCAAATCATGGATTTATATTTTCCTCCATCTAACCTATTCTTTTTCTTTTTTTCTCTAAATTGAAGAAAGCTGAGAAAAGCTGAATGTCAAAGACATAATAGTTGCCCAGGAAGACATAAATAAAATCGTAGAACTAGTGGCTTTATGTAATAGATGAAAACACAAGAAAAGATGTGGATCCCAGTGATCTCAGCTATATTCCCTTATGCTTAAATGAATGTCCATTCCTTGTTCCAAAGGTTCCCATTTTGGCACAGGTGGGGAGGATGCTGGCAAAGGTGTAAAATTTTTCAACAAGTCTAAATTTTGCATATCGAACGACCATCACAGTCCATGAGACACATTTCTTGGAGGAATTTTGTCAAATAGTTCATGTACCCTATCTCTGCTTCCACATGTTGCATACATGTTTGCCCATTGAAATTTGAACATTAACAATGGTGGTAGAGTTTTGGAACTTTGGGAACAAACTAAGAATAAGTATAAGAATTGCAGATGAAACTTTGGCATACTAAGTGTTTAAACTAGTCAACATAAAAAAAATGGAAACAATTGCATTAACAATAAGAATGGTGGGTAGAGGTTTGGGGTCAATGGGTAGTGCCTCTTGTGGGGGGTTTGGGGCAGAGCCCCCATCAAGGTTAGGGGGCATTGCCAAACCTTTAATACAGATGACATTTTCACAATAATTTCACCATTTTTGTTTAGAATTGGAGTTTCTGATTGGGGGCCATGGGAGACTCATAGACATCCTCAAGATGATCAAGAGACTCCTTGGAGTCCCTAGGATGTTTCCCCTAAGTATTGCATCCTAAAAAAATAGGGATTTTGGAGGGGGGGAAGGGGTCCCCATGTTTCAATGGTTTCAAAAGATTCCAAGTTTTTTTTTTATCTTGTCATAACAAAATATACTCCTCTTGCATCCTTGGATGATTTGAAAATTGAAAACAATTTGACAAGAAAAAACTAACTTCTAAAGTTTAGACTTAGTTTTCTTTTTTTATCCAAGTCACTACAACATTTCAATGATCAAAGTAGCTTTTTTTTGGTGGTTTCGAAGCATCCAAAAGGCTTGAGAAATTCAATATTATCTTTCATTCCACCAAAATTGGAGATCAAGAAGCAAGCTCATAAATAAGGATTTCTTTGTAACTTAAGGCAATCGACTACTTGTTGGGGTATTTTTCAGGTCTAAAGAACCTACCATTGTGTCAAAAAGGCCCATAAGACCCCATTTTCATCTAAAACTTGTCTCTTTTGGTCGTAGAAGCATTTAAGGAAAAAAATCACACAACCAATGATATGCCTATACCATACATATTTGAGTTAAAATAAAAACAAAAAATTCACAAGGTTTGGAGACCATTGAACAATTTGGGAGATTGCTAATACATACACTCAATTTATAAAGTCTCAATTTGATGTACTTAATCTTCGAGAGGCCTATACAAAAGCATTTTGTAATTGCGAACTAAGATAAATTTCCATTTTTGGTAGTTTTCATCATGGATTATGGTATTAAATTCCGACATTCTATTGTCAAGATAAATTCAGAGAACCATTTGTACTCGAAACAAGGGATAGTGAAAAATTACATTATGTAGGATCTCCTACCCTATCTCATTGAATTCATTCCTACACCAAGTGGCTATGAACAAAAGTGTAGGTATTTAACAACAATGACATGGTCCATGGACTAGTGATCCTCCTCTTGATACTCCATCTACAAATGAGAACATCTCTTATACACGTTGCTACTTCAGAATTAAAAGTTGCTTCTTCTAGAACTTTCCATGATTCTTTGCAATAGGATTATATGTCTTCTAGATTCACCCCACTAGGACACATTGATATCAAGCATCTTTACTTTTTTGAAAAGTAGACCACATTTCAGATCTAGATGACACCATAATGACTTTGATTTCCTTTTGCCTGATATTCCTCCATCATGCATTGCTTCATTGAAGTTCAAATTTGCTTCTTCAAGGGCTCTCAATGATTCTCTATATAGGATTCTTCGTGTCTATGAGATCCACTTCATTGGGAGGCCTACTTAAACATTTCACATCTGTTTGTGGACTCTCACCTTTCAAATATGTTATGAAATCAACTATGTTATGCTATTTTGATTTTATTATCATTTATATTTAACAATTTTAAAAATGTTATCACTTACATTAATTTCTAGGTTAATATTTATTTTGTAGTTTCTAATAGAATTGAATACCATACCCAAACAATATCTAGTATGAACTAGTTAGTTACAGGCTAGGTTCCAAGTATACTTGGTAACACAATTTTTGAGCTTGTGTTTGTTTATGATTTAATGATTGATGCATCTAGCTTTGCTACACATCTACTTTGAATACAATGAGAGGGTGATTTTGTCTAAGCCAAGAGACCCTACTATCTAATATCACCCAAGAAAGATACTGATATTTTACCTTGGAAATATAAGCCTTTTGTAAGTATAATTCAATGAATTGTGATAATAACTTAAAATGAAGTGAATTAAAATTTGATTGAGTTCCCTATTGTATTTTAACAAATCACCTAGGAAGATGTTCATTCCTAACAGTTTCCAATTCTCTTTCCAAAAGGATGAAAAAGAAGAGAAAGGAACTAATTAATGTTGGGATAGAATTTAGAAGACCTATGTTTTGTGTCTGAAAGCTACTAGCCTAGAGAGCATGGAAACAATCTAAAGTCATGGGAGAGAGTTTCAGTTCTATCTCCAAAAATTATGTCTAGTACTCTTGTATTGAATTTTTAAATCCTTCTAAGTTTAAATGTTCACGAGGAAACTCTAAAATTTTAATAAAATACATAAATGAAAACCAATTTTGTTTTCATCGGAATACTTTTGAAAATCACATCACCTCAGTAATTGAACTGTAACAATAAGATTGCATACAAAGTGCAGGTTTGCTATGAAACATGTTAAAAGGGTTAAACTGTTTCAATTAATACAAACACTGGAACTATTAAACAACAATAGCTTGTTGGTAATCAAGATTTTGGACTCTACCCACATTTTACACCTTTTCATACAGTTACAAAGAACATAGAAAACATGTACGTGGAACTACAGATTCCAACATATGTAAAAATACAACAATCTAAATAAGAATGGGAAGCATGTGGAGAATGGTTAAGACATGCATAAATAAAAGGAAAACAAAAATCTCTCAATGTGTATCACAAACAAATCAAGGAAAAAAGCTTTTAGGCAGGGGACCGATATGATCATAAAAATTTCAAAACTTCCAAAGTATAGAGCATTTGAGATTTTACAGAGAATGCGCTAATTTAGCTTTATTCGTGATGAGGCATGTTCACAACTTTTGCAGTCGCACCATGGTGTTGTTCGTGTTGGCTCTGTTGGACCCTGCAATTAAGATTCAATATATGTACATTATTTAATAAGATTAACTGTGCAACATAATGAAATATTGAAAAGTGTGTTATCTTATTGAGCTTCGCTTTGTTTCGAGAATAGTTTAATATTCTCTACTTAACAGGGCCAACCACGTGAAGGTGGAAGCTCATTTGGCCCCTCTCCCCTCCCCCCCCAACATCACTCTAAATTCCATGAGACTATGCAAGATCCTTGTCAAAAGGGTTCAGGTTCCTGCACCAACAATTGAGCATCATAAGCATTACATTTGTAATTTGATAAACAATAAATACTGCAGTATAATAAGCATCATAAGCATCACATATGTATCATCATATATGTAATTGAGCATCATAAGAATCACATATGTATCATCATAAACATGTAATCCATCACATACGTATCATAAATCACCATCCATCACATAGCTAATAAGTAGTCCACATTCCATAAATAAACATAAAGTTCAAAAAATGTCACATGTATCATCATAAGCATGCAATCCATCACATATGTATTTTAAATCACCATCTATCACATAGCTAGAGGTGCATCATGAATTAATTAAGTAATGGCATTAGAATTCAAAACATATGAATTATTTATGTAACCATATAAGTCAAATCAATTTCTATCAAGATATCAATATTAAATAGATAATATAATAATCGCATCTCATAAATTTCATTCATGTCATTGATCTTCTTCTTCATCCAACTCATGATCATGATCATGATCATCTTCATCGACATCATCGTGTTCGTCATCGTCATCATTGTGTTCATCATCATCATCATCATCACCATCACCATCACCGTCACCATCACCATCACCATCATCATCAACAACAACAACATCATCATCATCAGCTTCTTCTTCGTGTACATTTCTGTCAGGAACATCATCAACTAATTGTCGATCGTGATCATCATCTATATCATCTTCTACTTCTTCGGTATCTTCTTCTTCCATCACATTATACATTATCGAACTTCCTCTTGGATCATGTCTAACAACAAATGACCAACCTGGTTTATGTGGAACCTCCGAGTAAAATACCTGCTCACATTGACTTGGAAGAACATAGGGCTCATCCCTAACTCGTTCAAACGACCTTGTATTAACCATTGTAAATCCATTATCATGTTCGATAACAGTTCTATTAGGATCATTTTTATTTAGTCGCAACCTATACCATTTGATGATGAACATAACTAATTTGAAGGAATTAAAGTCACACTCATGTATATCATCCAAAATGCCATAGTATCGATTTTGAGACTCTTGAGGATGTATGTCATTTCTAGATGAAATATTGGTCACCTCAAAGACTGTAGTTATCCTAGAATCACAAGTTTTCTTCGTGTCATCCAACTGTTTGATGCGAAATTTATGACCATTGCAGCACATAGCCTTGTGGTGTTTGACCTGCAATATGTCTAACATATTAAAATTATTACATCATGAGTTGATAAACATACGGGTGATTAATAAAATTATACGTACCTGTTGATCTCTTAAACCATATGCTAAATGAATTTCCCTTTGTGTAACATTGGAATCTCCATTACGATGAGCTTCTTTAACCAATGAAGCGACACCATCCCATGTTAATGTGTGACCAGAATGTTGACATCGTTCAATCCACACCATCATCCAATCAAGATTGTTTGCAATATACAAATGTAGCGCATCCCACTCCTGACCAACTGTACAAATAATTAATAGACCACTTACAACTGATTTATTTAGAAGATGAAGAATTAATTTACTACAATAACATCTTATAATTACCTCTCACTTTCTTCAATCTACCTTTCCCCATCAAGTGCTCCCCTTCAAATTTATTAATGGGGTTGGGATCCCAAATGCGATCTATGTGGATTTTTTCTGCAAACTTAGGAAGATATTCAGTAATGTACACCATAGTTTGGTATACCATATATCCCTCCACCATAGAACCCTTAGGATGTGCTCTTTGTCGAACCAAATCCTTCAAAAATTTCAAGTGCCTCTCAACCATCCACATTGACTTAGTGTGTACAGGTCCACACAATTCGATCTCCTCAACTTGGTGGATGAGGTAGTGTTCTTGTGCATTGAAAAAAGTTGAAGGTCGAGACTTTTTCATTTCACACATTAAATGAGGGATTTTTCTCTTCCAATATTTTATATCTTCCTTGTGGATTTCTTTAGATGACAACCACCTAAAAGAGATTGAAGACGCAAAAATATATAAATGAGACTTTACAAAATAATATACAATATATTGTATAACAAGTAAAACAAATGGCAAATATAATATCTATACAACAAATTGAACAAACATCACTACTTACCTCATGTATTTTCCAAGATCATATATGACTTGCTTGATATTATTGTCGAAGTGGTTTGGGAGAGATAGAGGTAGAACGTACTGCAACAATTATAAAATGATGTTTTCATTATTTTCTAACATAATACAATGAAAAGTACATGCGCAGTATACAAATATATAGTAAATACACAAGAACGTGAATTACCTTAATGAAGGTATGCCAATCATGCGTTTTCATCCCTGGCCCAAATTCACTCTTCTTTGATATGAGATTGTTTATGTTCGCAGCAAATCTTGTGGGAAATCAAATTTTTCGTATGACTTCTTTTATAGAATTGCTTTGCTGCTTCGTTAATAACCAAGGAAGGGCACTTATATTAATTTCATCTCCATTGCTATTTGATTGAATGACATTTTTCATTGCATGATTGGATTCCACAATGTCACTACAAATTTTGACAATTTTTTCTTTGTCACGCCTTCCATCCAATATTTTCTATAATGTCTCTGTTATATTCTTTCCAATATGCATTGTATCAAACAAATGCACAATTTGTAGCTGCTCGTAGTAAGGCAACCTACTGAATTGTCTGGGATAACTTTTTATTCCCTTTGGAAGGTGGCCATCCATGCCTTGACGACCTTTAGTATCATCAATTACATCATCAGTAAACATAACATGATAGAAAAATTCAAATTCCAAACATAAACCATTAGATGGAATGACATTACCTTGACGATTAATTTTATTATATTCCAACTTCCATAAGTGAGGAGTCATTCTTCATGGCTTTGATGTAGTCTCTTCTTTCCCATTGAAAAGATGTTTTTCAGTATTCCGGTACTTATGATTTGTTTGAAGGAAGTGCCTATACTCATCAAACACCTGCTTTCCTAAACTTTTTGAATGACGGGATTTCATCTTTGGACCACAAACTGGACATGCAAATTTTCCCTTTGTTTGAAGACCTACAAGATAATGTATAATTCTATTAAATCTGTTAATTTTTATAATTATAATTATCATGTGCAACTTGAACACTATAATGTACCACAAAAATGTGTTAGCCCTGGGGCATCATGTATTGTCAATACAAGCATTGCATGGAATTGAAATTGTCTTTGTCCTATTTGTCTAGAGATGTCATACATGGTCACACCATTCCATAACTCCAACAACTTGTCTATAAGAGGCTCAATATATACATTCGTATCTTTAACTTGGTACTTGCCTAGTGGAATGAACAAAAACATTACATAATTATTATGACCATTTTACTGCAATATTTATAATTAAATGTAGATGACTATTAAATGATAAAATACCTGGAACAATCATTGCCAACATTATGTGCTCCCTCTTTATTGACATCCATGGAGGAATATTATTGTTGATAACAAAAATAGGCCACACTGAGTAAACAGATCTCAAATCTCCAAATGGATTGACACCGTCCACTGCCAATGAAAGCTTGAGATTACGAGGTTCTTCTTTAAAGTGTGGCCACTTTTCCTCTATGTCCATAAATGCTGAACCATCTACAGGCATTCGAATAATGTCATCTCGACTTCTATTGCGTGCATGGTAATCCATAAATTGTGCCAAGCTAGTGCACCTGAATAATCGTTGCATACATGGAATAATGGGAATATAACGAAGAACCTTGCGAGGCACCTTTTTTGTTATTTGATTTGTTCGATATCTACTGATATGACATTCAGGGCATTCTGTTCCAAATTCATGTTGTTTATGATATATAATATGATCATTGGGACAAGCATCTATTGTTTGATACTCCATTCCAATATCTTTCATAATGGCAGATAATTCTTGGTATGAGCATGGTAGAATATTTGATGGTGGTAAGAAAAACTCACCTATCAATCTACAGCAAAAAAAGAGAGTTTGAGGTGTTAATATAAAGAATAATAATGTTACATGATTCACCATTTATTAACTGTAATGACATGTATGACACACCTTAACATACATGAGATTGTTATGTTGGATAAACCATTCATAACCTTCAAGTTTACCAACAACAATACAGCAGAGAGAAGAGTTGTTTGGGAGCCTTTGTAAAGGGGCTCATATGCCTTCTCAAGAAGAGGTAAATCATGAACATCAAGGTCATCCTGATCATCATGATCAATTGTGCCAGTACTAAATGTGTCATGGATCAATGTATTTGTACCATCATCTTCAATTGTGTTTTCTGGTGCATGATTGTCATCTTCCATGGGATCATTATCTTAAGCTTCGATATTCACACCTCCATGTTCCTTCACTTCAAAAAACCATATTCTCAGGGTTTTGTTGATCCATACCATGTGCTCCGGGGTGCTCCACCTATATAAAATTGATATACATAAATAAACCGTGATCATGATCTCATTATCAAGTGATTTCTTATGTATATAAATTGTTAAAACGATATAATGAACAACTTACCAGTGGATGATAATCATGTCCCCCTTCAATGTGACCATGCTGCCTACAATGTTTCTTAGCTGTTTTGATTAGAAGTCTTCTAGTCTTCAAGCCCTTACAAATTTTGCAGGGACAATAACATTTCCCATCACCTTTTCTTTTCAAGTTAGACCATAATCTAGAAATTGTCTCCTTATTTTGTTCTTTGCTGATATTATCTGACATGGTCTTTCTTCAAAGGCAAAAAAATCAGGCTATGGAAACTTCAGTGCAAAAGCTTCACAAAAATTGCAAATCGAACCAAAACCATTTAACTCTTCTTTTTCATCTTAAAACATTGAACTTAATAGAGAACGTATTTAATGTAGTTGATTGTGTGAATTTTTGAGCATTGTGTCTACAAATTCTTACTAAAAGTTTGCCTGTTGCAGACTTTCTGAGAGACATTTTTGAGTATTCTAAGCAAAGCATTTATTTTAACATACACTTATTCATCCACATTGTAGGGATAACAATACAGGGCTCACATATTGGTCTAAGAGGATGCCATGGTCTCACAAAGTAACCAAGAACCATATGAAATGATGGTCTTGAATCCACACACAACTAGGGAGGATCCATACGATTATGTATGACTTCCCCCTTGTTTGTTTAATGGGATTAGCCTCCAAGACATAGCCATCAATAATCACTAAGAATGTACAAGTGGATCGTAGCTACCCATACAACAAACACTTACCCCTATCCTCAAATTTTCCCAATGTTTGATTCCTTATATACACTCATCCAAGGTTATCTACATCGATCTTGGTGAGGAATCACATCACAACAAAGAAGGTGTTGGGAAAAATGGTGTCTCAACCTTGCATTTATGTGAGGTTACTATTTATAGTAAGTTTTCATTTGAGCACGAAATGGTGCGAAACTCTCCCTGAAGCTTCTGGTTGGCTAGATAAGCATTCCGGTAAAGTTTCGTCGCAAGGTCACAGCTAGTTTTGAAGATATTAAAGTTTTCGTCTTGGAGGGGTGTAATAAAATATTTAAACTTAATTTTGGGGACTTTAGAGGCTCCAAAATGCCCTAAAAAGTGGCCATAACCAGAGAAGCGGGTTACAAGGTGATAGAGCACTTCGCGAGCTTTCCGGCGCTTCAAACGGTTCGTCAATCGGACACCCGGTTCTCAAGTTATGGCCTCCGAAAGTTTGTACTCTTGAAATAGGAAAAATAATTTGTATCGGATACATAAATGAGCTGTAAAAGGGAGCGACACATGTTGATGTGTGCTTTAACATGTCATAGGGCATCTAGAAGGGAGATAAGGTCGGCTACACCTTATTGGGTGGTTTTAGCCCATGGTTTTGTAATACCGTTTGATGGTTTCTTGTATTGTATCTCCTATTTATGAGGTGTGTGAGATAGAGGTTGTGTGTAAGAGTCCTATGGCTATTGAGTTACCTCTGAATCTCTGATTAGTGATCCTCCTGCAAAGAGCTTGCTCTGCGAGTATGTTGTAATCTGTTTTTGATTGCTGAATAAAATATTGAGCTGCTTTTGGAGGGTGGGGTTTTTCTCCCGAAAGGGTTTTCCCCACGTAAATCATTGTGTTGTGGTATGAATGCTATTATATCTATTTCTATTTTCTGTAACTGTTGTAATGATCTGAAAAAGTTTTGCATTACCCTCCTCTCAAGGTTAGTGTAGGAAGTTGTTTCCGCTACTTAACTTCCTTATAGAAGGCAACATTTAAAAATAGCAAGAGTTTCACTAAACTACCAAAGATCATAAATATTGAAAGAAAGAAAAAATAGTACCAATAATAAGTCAAATAAATGTGTTCAATTCCAATGGCAAATCAAACATAGCCACAATAACTACACAATAGAGAAAACTCACAATAGTGATTAAACTAATTCAAACAAGACAAAATAAAATTGTTGGCCCATGCAACAAAGATGAGAGATCATCAATAATTGAAGGAAACTTCACAATCCTTAAAAGTGCACATTACATAACTATACGACTAGAAATTGTGGCTAAATAGAGTGAAGATTCATCATGACTCCAATAATAGTCCCTCATGTGTTCATTTGTGGCATGAACACAAAAACTCCCACATGGCATGGCCATGTACCTAATGGAGAAGACATGCCTAGGCTACATGCCCAAAAAACATGACTATAATAATAGTCCCTCATGCATGCATTTGTGGCCTTCACACTACAAATCCTAACATATCATGGCAATACACCTCATAGAGAAGACACACCTAGGGTCACATTGCACATAGCAACGTGCCTCACAAAGAAGACATGCATAGGGCACATGCCACATAGCAATGTGTCTTATGGAAAAATGTGCATGCATGTCACACACCAAAGCTATATGTATACATCATGAGGCACATTCATATGTTATCAAACACAACCTATTGTATCTAACATGAGTTCCTCTCTACATGTGTGCAAATCTTCCAACACTAATCTCCACTAAGAAGGAATAATATAAAATGCATCTTCAAATATTTGTGTGTGTGTGTGGAATTGTGTCTTTGAACCCAAATCACTACCATCAACAACATGTAACCATCACCTACACTATATCAAAACATAAGTATGGTGTGACATCATATCTATTTTCATAATGTCAAAACACACGTAAACATGAAAATCATCATAGCATGACAAAAATCAATCTCCACATGTTGGAACAAAGATATAAATAAGATAATAGGGTAAGAGGAAACCCGTACCAAGAACCACATACCAACTATCGGTAATGCCATCAAGATAAATGTAGGATAGGATACCACTATGAGCCATCCAATGGTCCATTCTATGAGGAGAACTAGGGGATACTATCTTTGAAAGGTGTGGTCAATAGAGATAATCCCTACTAATGCCACAATATGTCACCATAGCTTCTTGAGTTTTCCATTCTTCTACTTAACACCACATTTATTGAGTTCCTCAATAGTGAGGTTGGTTCTCAATAGGATGCACAAACATATAAACACACAAGCATGGTTTCATCATACTTGTACAACAATACAAATTCATTTTTCTAGTTAATTAATTAGTGCAAAAATAACTCCATTACATAACATAGGGCAATAATCACCATAAGTTTTCAAATAAACTGCCCAAACATCAATTGGAGTTACCCTTTCTAAGGTACAAACATAATTTATTTATAACTTCAAAATTAAAATAATCACAATACATCCAAATATGTTCAAGAGTGCATGGAAATAGACAACATGATCCATAATTAAACCCATAAATTACCCTAATTGGATATGCTAGTAAAATGGTGTCTCAAATAATAGAGATTATGTTGGACCTATAATAGAGATCTGGACTTTGTTTCATCATACACAAGCATGGTTTCATCATACTTGTATCCAAATATACCATCCATAGATAGGTACTCAGTACCACAATCTCATGGGTACCCTTTTAGCTGAATTTACCCTATATTTAGGTGAATCTACCCTTGTATCATTCCTTGGTCTAGTATGTCATTCCACCAATCAATAATTTTTCCATATTCTTGGGAGAATGCACTATCCCTTAGGTGAATATGCCATATCCTTAAATGAATCCTCCTTGTCATCATCCTAAGTCCTCTTTTTGTTAAGTCTTATCCCTTCATCTTTAGGAAAATCCACCTATCCTTATGTGAATCTCCTTTCTCTAAGTCCTCTTTTTGTTCAAGAAGACACACTCAAGCCTTCATCACATTCCATAAAAAGAAAATCATTATTCCATATAATTGGAAGGAAATGATATATTGCAAAGATTACTATGAAGGTCTAAAATAGTAAAAGAGATGAGACTAATCTTTTATTTCTACTTATAACAATGAATTGGTTGAGATATACTCATAGACAAAGTGAATGACATGTATGAGAACAACCTCAGTAAAGGTAAAAAGGACAATAAATAGTAGTGATAGATGACAATGCGTTGAATGTGCCAAGAAAAAGACAGTGGAAGCCATGGAGAAATCACTATCAAAACAAAGCCATTAAATAAAACTATGTTGGTGCAGCTTGAGAAGCACAGTAGAAAAATGAAAAAAGAACACTACTTGGTCCTTAAAAAGCATGTAGTCGCAATGATTGAAAACCACAATGACAACATAGAGGGCATGAATGTTTGGAGTATTTCCATTCTTAAGAATCTCATGATAGTCCATTATTAGGATAGGTGAAGTGCACTATGAAAGTGTCTTAAAAAGCTAATATAGCCATAAGTGATAGTGCCAATGCTTTGAGTTCAAATCCTCATGAAATATAGTCATGTTTATCTCAATGTCGGCCCTGAGACCCAAATTTCAACCACAAAATTGCATCTATAAACCAGATTGGGATTTTTATTGTTGATAATGCAACATTCTTAGTTAAGTTAAGTTATCCATATTATTTGATGTTACCAAATTTGTCCCTTCAACTTTGAAGATCCAATGTATACATGGTTTGTGGTCTCAACATATTGTGATAAACAAACGAGAGGAGGTATCATCCAGACACAAAATTTCTAGGCATTTCTCAAATGCATGTGAATTTTCTATTGAAGAAATAATAGTTTGTCTTGATCCAGTTTCGAATCCCCAATTATGCTCATTCAAATATTCTAGGGCTCTTTCACAACCTGTACCAAATGCTATTATCAAGACTTACCCCCTTCACAATTTTTCTAGGATTACTATATAGTCACACATTTCAAGATGGGGTATAGTCTTTGATTTTAGTGTGATGGATTTCTTTTTTCCTTGGTTGGTTGTTTTCCACCCTCATCTTTGTAAAACTATCCTAAGGGTGTGGAGAGCTTCATTGCCAATATATCTATGTCATCAATGGTATCCATTTCCTAAAAATCTCTTTTTTGGGTTGACTATTCATTCTTGCTCCCTTTCCTTTCCTATTGCTACTGTCAATTTGAAATGTTGTAGCTCATTCTCCCCTTTGGTGGAGGTATATCATTTGAAGAAACCATTGTTGGAAGGTAAGCTAAACATTATGATAGGGGAAGTCCTTTACCAGGTTTGTTCAGTAATGGCTAAGGAGATTGGAGATTAGGTGTTGGCAGAGCTAGAGATGTCCCTTTTCCAACACTCTTCATCCACCATTTGACAAACACCTCTTGCTATAACGAAGAGCCCAATTATGAGGACTAAATGGAAAGTTGGAGCACCACCTAAGAGAAAGAAAACCCTTGAAGATATAAAAAATGGTCTTCAAACTACATTCAATGACAAAATGCAGTCTTAGAGAATTTTCTGCTCTCATAAGTATCCATGAAAATAATATCCTGGAACATTAGGGACTTAAATGCCCCTAACAGGAGTCAACTTATTATATCTCAAATTGAGTATGGTGGGCCTGACATTATTCTCCTCTAAGAAACAAAAAATTTAGAGCTAGAAAAGGAACACCCATTCACTAAATGAAATCATTGGAGCTTCTAGACGTTTAGCTATTCTATGGAATCAGAAAAGAGTTCAAATTACTGAAGTTTCCTCTTCAAAAAATTGGATTCATGTTCTTGTATCTCTCTTTTTTATTAATTTTGAACTATCTAACATTGATGCTCCCAATTCCATAGTGGGGGAAAAATATCATGGGATGTTATTTTAGCTATATTAGCACTTCACAATAACGAAGGTGTTGACCCTTGTCATAAGATTTTGTCATTGGTGTTAGAAAGGTAGTTTGCATTTGGCACTGGGTTCTTTTCAAGTATCCATGTGGTATTTGACTTGATACATGACTAGAGCGTGTTTGGTCTATACATGATGATGACTTGATACATGACCATAGCATGTTTGGTCTCAATATGATAGTGCATTTGATTGTTTTTGGTGGGTTTTAGTGACCATGTGGAAATATGAATAGGATTCACATTACAGTGACATCAGTGAACAATCATCTCTTAGCATGTATCTTCATTGACTTTGGTTGCTATAGAAAAATATAGTGATCATATGCAAATACAATTACATGGTTTGAAAAAGGATAGATTACCATATGATATAGGCTGACAAAGATAAAATTTAATATGTAATTGGAAAAGGGTCTTATTAGTAAGACTCATCATTCATATGTTTACTCTAGTCTATGTTTATATCACATAGAATATCAAATTTGGTGATACTATTTGAATATGTGAGCATATGTTATATGGTTTTGATCATTGGCTAAGAGAATTGTTGCCTAGTAGTTTTCTAACGGCATTGAATATAGTGTCTAAAAGACTTTGGGCTTGAAACACTTTCTAAAGGCATTAAAAGAATGGGTCACTTTATGTCACTAGAAAATGGGAATATATTATACTTAACTTTTTTTTATCATCCCATTGAAATTCATTTACAATATCTCGAGCTCTGGCTATGACACACACGATAGTTAGGGTTCTTGCTTCTTGGATGAGGAAGAAATTTGGACATTCCATGATAGTTTGGTAAGGAAGTCGATGACTCATTGAATAGTGAATGAAAGGCATTGGTTTCAATTACAATGGATATTTATGTGTATCTTTTCATTATTCTCATTTTGTTTCAAGGTTTGAAAAGTAAAAGTTTGTTACCCTATTTCCCATTGATTGTTATATTTTCAACTATGTAACTGGTAGCCCGTGTCTGATAAATATACAAAATGGTATGTATATTTATTGTATGATTAATGGTTGTTTTTGTAAAAATCCTTGTTACTATCATGTCTAAATATTGTTAAGCATTTGGTTCAAAAACATTTTATTAACTTATTTCGAGCTTTGCATGTGTAGTGTCTATTGGGTCAAGGGTTTCATGATCCATAACTATTGTATTTTGTTAATAAAGTTTCTTTGCAACATTTGCCAGCATCCTCCCTACGTGTTCCAAAATAGGAGCTTTGGAACAAGGTATGGACATCCATCAAAGCATAATCGAAGGGGTTTTTTTGTCATAAATTAGTTGCAAATGCTCCAATAACAAAAATCGCAAAATGGGGTAGCATACACATGGCATGTGATTAATTCACAAAAAAAAACCAGTCTCAATATGATTGCGGAAAAAAATTAGTTGCCCTTACCTTGCTTGTACAGAGATCACTCCAGCAGGGGGGGTAGGGAGGCAAGACGATCGCCGCTTGCTTCAAATTGCTTTCAAAATAAAACTGCATTGTGTTTTTTTTTTTAATAAAATGATTGATGTCGTCAGAATTCCGACGAACATGGCCATTTTTATAAAAAATAATCAAATTTTCACACAATGCTCCTTGTCTGTTGGAAACCTTCGTCAGAATTTGACCCCAAATGTATTAGTGCCAAATTTATCCTGCGTCATCTAATGGACATAAATTTATTATCACTGCCACTAAGTACTTCACTAAGTGGGTAGAAGCGGTTCCGCTCATCAAGGCAACCGGAAAACAAGTAGCTCTATTTATTCTTAACTATATCATCTGTAGGTATGGTATACCTTCATCAATTATAATAGACAATGGAGGACAGTTTAAGAACAAAGATCTAGATGAACTCTGTGAGAAGTTTAAAATCAAACAACACTGGTCCTTAGTATATTACCCTCAAGGTAATGGACAAGTAGATGCATCTAACAAAAACCTATTGACTATCTTGCACAAAATAGTGAACAAATCCGGGAAGGATTGGCATTTGCAGCTCAATCCTGCATTGTGGGCTTATAAAACAAGTATCAGAACACCTACTAGAGCTACACCTTTTTCTTTGGTGTATGGGTCTGAAGCAGTATTACCTATTGAAGTAGAAATACCATCTCTAAGAGTTTCCTTGCAAGGTCTTGTTACTGATGAAGACTATAGAATATCTAGATTGCAAGAGCTCGAATTGCTCGATGAGCATCGACAAGTGGCGTTTGATCATCTCAAAGTGTATCAAAAGAGAATGTCTAGAGGATATAACAAGAAAGTTCGACATCGAGAATTTCAGGTTGGTGACTTAGTTCTAAGAGATAATCCTAAAAATCAACAGTTTTGAGATAACAAAGGGAAGTTTGAACCCAACTGGCTGGGTCCCTATATCGTTACTGCAACTTTTGGCTCTGGTGCTTATCAACTTTCAACATTGGAAAGAGAACAGCTCCGCGAACCGATTAACACCATCCATCTGAAGAAATTCTTCACCTAAATATTCTCTGCTCCAGCAACTTTTACAGTGGAAAATGTCCTGAAGAAATCATAAAAATTAGAAAAAGTCCTGAAGAAATTCAAAAAAAGAAAAAAAGAAAAAGAAAAACAGAAGAAAAAAAAGGAAAAAAAGAGAGAGAAAATGCCCTGGTGAAAACTTGGTAAACAGGCACCTTGGTAAAGAAAAATATGAATCTCTACCAAGAAGGTGAAAACTTGGCAAGCAGGTGCCTCTTGTACTCAAGCACTCCATCTATCAACGCAATGTTGGCATTTCCGCTTTCATGCATCTTTGCTTTCGCTTGTACATATTTCAGTCAGTTTTTGTGACATCCTAGTTTGTTGGAACCTTCATGTCTTGAAATCGATCAATGTCCTAGTCTTAGGTAATCAACCAAGCATATTACATGTCCTAAGCAGTATCAACCAAGTCAACCTTATGTCAGTGAAACCTGGTCGTCCACTCCGAGTCAGTCACTTGTCTCCTGACTACTAAAGAGTTTTATCACTGAGTAAACAAACAAAACAATGTAACGGAAAACAATCACTAAACAGTTCGAGCTATGAATGAAAATTTTCTTTGTGTGCTGTCTTTTATATTGGTTTTTGATTATTATCCCTCTGAATAACTCGAGGAAGTCTGTCTTGACTACGAGGAGCAAGGATTGGGGGCATAATATTTTCTTGTTTTCTGCTTGAAGGAATGATCCCAATGATCTGGAAACATCTAAATTAGCTGGGTATCTGTGATAAGAGCCTTCACATCAAGGTGAAATCACCTCACATACCTCGAGTCCGTTTATTTGAATGCTACAGGGAGGTTCCCATAATTTCTTTGTCTATTTTGAGGGAATTTCTTTATTGTGCAATTCAGGTCCATATGTAATTTGTCCAAGGATATGAACAAAAAAAGGGTCGTTGCGGACAAGATAATTAATATTGCACATGAAAAGAAATGAACTCTATTCTGCCTGCTATAATTGTAAAGTGCTCAATGATGAAAATTAAGCTGTTCAAATCCAATGACTAGGTTTAGGTTGCATCTCATTTTGCATCTCATTTTGCATTTCATTCTGCATCTTGTGAATTTAGAGTGATTTCGGTATGGTAACAATGATCTCCTTATTTTCTGAATGAGAGTTGGAAGCGTCATCATTTCTTCACTAAGTGGTCTCTTGTCATTCTTTCTCTGATCGAGTACTTGTGTTTTGAGATGTTTAGCTGCATACATAAGTATTTAATATAGATTCATACATTCATTATCATTCATTCACATTCATCTTATTGCATAGAAAAAAAAAGAAAAACAAATTGCATCATTCATTACTCATTTGCATCATCATTTATTTGCATATGAAAAGAAACAAAAATAGACATTCATATTCCATTTGCATTCATACATTCATGCTGAAAAGAAATGCATACATATAAGCATATAAAGGATATCTCATAAGCGAATCAACACAAGTACGATGAAGTCAAATTAGATATCATATATATCATCTCAAGTATAAGAGTACAAAGTGATGTCAAAAGACATGTACAAACTCTCATCGGAGCAAGAATCATATAGGCTACAAAAAATGGGTGCGTCTACAAAAAAATATCTGAGCTACAAAAAGGAATAATCTAGCTCGCACCCTCTCCTTCATCGCCTGATGGAGGAGGAGGAGCCTGATGCCCAGGATCCTGTTGAGGTGCTTGTGCTCCCTTTGATCAGGCCATATACTATGAATAGGTTTGCACCTATTGTGCAATAGGAACTACAACACTATACGTTGCCCTACTACTTTGGAGAAGGACCTCCTATCGTAGAGAATCTATCTCTGCTCTTGACTCTTCTCTCAATGCTATGATCTGGCGATCACACTCGGTCCTCACCTCGGCCAGCTGTCAGTCTCGCTCCGCCAGCTGAGTCTACGCCATTGTCAACTATGACTACAGGCAAGACATGCCCTCATCGACCGTCTGGTATCTATCCCCTTCTCTCTAATAGGCCCCCCATCTCCACCCCCATCTCCACCTCCATCACCACCTCCACCCTGCTCCTCTCTCCATTGTCGCACCTGTCTAAGAGCTTCTCGCTCCTCCTTTGTCCCACCCACTTGCCCTAGGGATCCACCCTCACCCCTCTGCTGCCCACCCTGAGCTGGTACCTTGCTACTGCTAGCACCTAGATCACCACTACCTCATCGCGGAGCTTCAACTCTCTATTCCTGACCCTACCTCTGGCCCTATCTCTGGCCCTGTCACTGTGCTGGTGCGGGGGCATCCTCCTCAACATCCTCAATATGAGGAGCCTGCTCGCTCGGGTCTGTAAAAAATGAGAATGGATGCTGCTGAAAATGATCTCTATACTGGGGCAATACCCCCACATTTGCCACATCATCCAATTAATCCCACCTCAAGTGGTGTAACCCTGTCAACTCCTGAATTGCCAACGCGTATGATAACCGTGGAGACCATCCCTGTCTCTCCTTATCTGCATATCGAGCATACATTGTATACTACTGTGAGATCCTCTGGGAGCCAGCCATACTGCCTCATCACTTGTGAAGCGATGAATCACTCCACAACAGTCTGTGACCTCCCAATCAGTGGGCGTGTAACAAACAGGTCCCTGCGAACTAGCCGCCAGTCATCCCATGGCTCCAACCCTCTATATGGTCTCCATACGATGGCTATCAGGTCATCGAGTTGCCATCTCCAGAAGTTTGTCTTGCCTAGATGGGGCCGGGTGATATATCTGGCATACTTGTAAATGATCGGCTGCCCAAGCTCTTTGCTGTCTGCTACTATGGGCCAATAAATAGGAAGGTGCTCCCAAGCCCACACCTGTAAAATATATACACCTACGGCCATGCTCCGCCCATCTCTGTATACGATCTCATGCATCTCCCGATACATGTGGGCTAATAAACAAGAGCCCCAACCAAGTCTCTAAGGCATCTCTATCAACCTCTCTAGCATCTGACTCCATCCACTCTAGAAACCCTATTGCCCCCTGTCCGGCATCAAAAAGTACCTGATGAACCCTGCTAGAACACATGCCAGGGGATACTCCTCACTGTATCTGCTCATAAGTATGTCCCAACTCATGGAACGAGTCAAAATGTCAGGATCATCGAAGACATGCCTGACTGCCTGCAGTCCAAGTAACAACGTGGTATCAATCCACCTTATCCCCAGCAAAAGGGATACGAAGGATCTTGTACACATCCTCGAGAGTGATAGTCAACTCCCCGACTAGAAAATGAAATGTATTATGCTCTGAATGAAATCGCTCTACCAACGCCGTGAGCATTCCATGATTCACACGAATATCGGGTAATCCCAACAGATGAGTCAAGCCGCACAAATCAACATGAGCCTGCTCAACCTCAAATAAATGTCGCACCAATGTCATAGTGGGAGGATACACGCATTTGAATAATACAGGAGGTAATCGAACCTGCAAACAACAAAACCCAACAATGAAGCATCAGAAAAACATTCCACATGAGCCTACAAGAGAAGCAAAACATGATGCAAATCCAACTAAGTCAAATGCAAAATTAAAATTTCACGTTTACACCCTCAAAAATGCTCACTGTCTCTTGTACGACAAAACATAGAAAAACAACATCTCGTACGAGTGAAGAATAGCTCTAGTACGACAAAACAGGCTAAAACGACAAACTTTTTCACTTCACATGACAAAAGGGTCTTTTTACAGACCTCTCGTATGAGACATGGGTGGCCCTAGAACGACAAACCTAATGGGCTCAAATGACAAAAGACTTTTTACCAGTTTCTCATATGAGACAGGATCTTATCTCGCATGATAAACCGGGACACTCGACCCAAAACACGTGAAAAACTTGAAAAATGCATAAAAAAATTCAAAATTGGAAACACAAACAGGCTTAAGATTGATCACTTACCACTGGCTCATAGTTTCGAGGTCAATTATGTCTTCTCTGGTGCTCGAATCGATGCTGACGAGTAGGGACCACCATTTTCTTCGCAAAAGGCTTTTTGACTTTTCAAACTTGGAGGGTTAAAATGAATTGAAAATGACACTTTTGTCCCATATATAGCCAAAAACCTAATTTTTCAACTTGCTCCGATGGACACGAAAATTGTACCCTTAGCTAATTTGACCATCCTGATTCCATTTTCGGGATTGAAATTGAAAATCGAGATCATTTTTCTAGTCAATTTCAGAATTTGGACCACTTAGCGCTCTTTTCATCAACTGCTCATTCTTTCTTCTAATTGTGCTCATTTTCTCATTAATCAATGCCGAATCTCAATTTAATTTCTGCAAGTCAAATTTGCGCTCATTTCTTGCTAAATTTTCAAAAATTCCTCTAATTCAATTTGTGCTCAAACAACTTATCATCGCTAAAAAAATTGCCTATAATCATTATGTACCCTCGCTATCTTTCGATTTCACTCTCGAGGGGGCATACTCATGACCTTATGACCTCACATTCTTCGAATGTCGAGAAAATTTTCAAATCTTCATCAAAAGTCAAGCAAAAATCTTTTTCAACTAAAATCAATCAAATAAGACCTCATCACTAGGGGCATCTCAACTTCATCACTTTATATCAAGTTGAGATTTCTGAATCAAATCAATCTCTAGGGGCATATCAGTTTCATCGCTTCATATCAAACTGATATTTGTCTTTTATCTGAATCAATCTCTTAACGTTAAAGAGTTTCTTCGATCACGCTAAATCTAAGCAGGTGTTCACTATTCATTTCTTGATCAAGTTGAACATTTTATCTTTATTGTATCTTGATCAATCAAGTTCAAGATCAATTTTTATCATCACTCGTTGTGTCTAGATCAATCAAGTTCTAGATCAGTAAGATCTATTTCTTGATCAATCAAGTTCAATTTTGGTATCTTTTGTTTTCTATCGTTCCTAAGTTCAATCAAGTTCAGTAATGGTGTCACTTTAATCAAACTTCATTCAGCTTTGTCGCTTCGAATCAAGCTTAACACCTCACTTTTCATCTAGTTCGTGATAAATCAAGTTTAGAACTAGCGTCTCCTAGACATCAAATTTTCTTTGAACTAACGCGCTGCTCGCACATTAATTCAAAGAGGGGAAAATGTAATACCCTAAAAATGGTCATCTAAACCATGAGCCCCTAATCTCGACAACGTCACCAAGGTCCTAACCAAAGGCAATTAAATCAATCTTGAGCACACAATTAATTCTTTAACCATTAAATGTCACATGGCAAATTAATCAATCAGTATTAATTAAATATTTATTTAATTAATTAAATCATTCCAAGTAAATCATTTTAAACAATTATCTTATTTATTTTAATTAAATATCCTAGCATATTTAATTAAATAACTCAATTTGCCATTAAATCATTTTGAGGAATTAATTTAATTAAATAAATCAATTGAGCACAAATCTTCAAAAATGGAAAAGGAATTAATTGACCAAGAAAGAATTAAAAATTTGAGAGAAGAAATCAATTGGAGACAATCTTGAAAAACAAATTAAAAATTGATAAATAATCTCAAAGAAAGCAATTAAAACAATTAAATATTCAAATTGAAAGAAATAGAGAATAAATCATTTTTTTCTGATTTAATCTTAATTTTAGTTCAATTTCCTTTAAAACTGAGAAAAGCATCCAATCACATCAATTCACCTAGATTGTGCTTCCTCTTGGAAAATCTTGACTGGTCGTCATCATTTGATCTCAGCCTTTGGTTTCTTTCTGAATTTTCTATAAATTCGGGCTCTCATCTCTCATTCAAAAAGATCCTAGAGAATATATTGTTATTATACTATTTTTGCTCTAGGTTCATTGCATATTAGTTATTTCACATATTGCATACATATTTAGATCATTTATCTCATTTATTGCTTAAATCTTGTTAGATTAATATTGCATCCATCTAGCATTTATCATGTTCATATAGATAAAATCCTTTGTCTTGATGTTGTCTAGTCACTGGTATTGCTAAATAATCTGAGAGCAATCTTATACTTGCATCTTTTAGAAGGCAAAGGGTCGATTTGTTATGGTTTATTATTCATTGATTATATCTGATTAACCATGCATGTAATGACTTGATTGAAGTGTTTTGCATACAGATACAGGTCCACTTTTCACACACACAGATCCTACAGAAACTCATGATATTGTTGTCAAGAGGATATTCAGGTATTTGGTAGGTACAACAAACCTTGGGTTATGGTATCCAAAGAATGATGACTTCAGATTATGTGAATATACAGATTCTGATTGGGTAGGAGATGTGGATGATCAGAAGAGCACTACTGGCAGTTCATTATTTCTTGGGAAGAAGTTGGTTTCATGGCTTAGCAAGAAACAATCATGTACTTCATTATCTACTACTGAAGCGGAATATGTAGCTATTGCTACTAACTATACTCAGATTTTATGGATGAAATAATTGTTAAAAGATACAAGGGTAAGTTATGATGAGCCTATTGTTATTCACTGTGATAACACCGCTGCTATTGATATGTCAAAGAATCTGGTATTTCATTCCAAATCAAAACACATTTCTATAAGGTACAATTTATTGATGAAAAAGGTTGAAGCAAAGGAAGTCAGATTAGTTTATGTGCCTACTAAGGAGAAGATTATAGATATTCTAACTAAACCATTGCCTAAAGATACTTTTGAATATCTCAGAGATTAGTTGGGGGTTACCAACCCTCCGGAAGATACCTAGAGATGCAGGAATACATCAATCCGGTAAGCTTATCAAATATTTTCTTTGATCTGGGTTGATGAGATGATGCTACTACTCAGGGGGGATAGTCAGTTGCTTGGTTCAATATTTTTGGTTTGGTATCCATCCTTTATAATTGACGTCAAAGGGGGAGAGATGATATTCATGTTAAAATTAGTCATATCTTTGAGGGAGATTGTTGGCATTCCTTGGCACTTGGATGTTTTTCACATTCAATGTTGCCATCAATGCCAAAGGAGGAGATTGTTGACAATATGATGGATTTGGTTTAGTGTTGTCATTGATGTCAACATTGTATCCCGGTTGGAGGCTATCCTAGTTGGACCTATCTCACTTAGTATTGGTGATCATTTTGGTTTTGGCTATGATTTTGATTCGGTATGATCAAATCTTTGGAATCGGTTCTGGATGCTTACTCTAGATGGTTATTTGTTTTCCATATTCTATTGGTTAATGTTTTGGTACTTCGGTAACTATCACTTATGTTCCCAGTTGGTATCTCCTAGTACCAGCTAGCTTTACCGGTAAGTGATATTTGATTTTTGGTCAGACAATTTTGGTCCGACTTATGGAATCGGTTTCTATCATGCTGAAGGTTCTTATTGATCATATTTCGAGTGTTTGGTGACTTTGTATTGGCTAGCATGCTATTATGGTGGTCCTATTTGGATCCGGTTAGACTTTCTGTGTTACTTCACTAAGGGTTTCTATCAGTTGGTGAAGCGTGTTGGATTTTTGTCTAGGCGGAATTTTCGATGGATGGAATTGTTTGGTTGCTTGATTTAGGTCCATGCTATGTAATATAAATCATAATATTTGTCTGGTGATATCGTGTAATGTAATTTTTGTAATTATGGGTTTAGGGTTTAGCCGATGTTGTCAATAAAGTTGATGATCTGTATTAATAGGTGACTTATTCATGTAATTTGGACATGATCGATGGGATTGATGGTTATGTCTACATTAGCAAAGGAAGATTTATGTGCAAACAAGTGATATATCATTCAATGAAGGTTTTGTATTGTAGGACATACATCTATTCTTAACTGGAACTATATCAAGCATTCGGAGATGCTACTTTCATAATTCATTATTTTTGGATTATAGTTCGATGTTTTGTAAGTCAGTGAGACTTATTTTTGTGATGAGCAATGAGCTCTAGGTGGTTGGTTTGATTGTAAGTGCAATCCCCATTGTAATTTCACATACTGCTACATAAGTATTATCTGATTATGGGTAGGGTTTTCGACCATGGTTTTTCCCTTTACCAGGTTTTCCATGTCAAAATATTGGTGTTGTGTGTATTGTGGTTTCATTTTCTATCCTTCATTGTGTTGGTTTCTTTGTGCTTTGGTTCAATGGTTTTGATATTTATAAGTTCTAATTTCTGATGGTAAACTGATTCACTCCCCCACCCCTCTCAGTTTACTCCTAGTATCAGATCTGTCTAACAACAACATCTTTACTTGGAATAACAGGAGACTAGGTTTCAGTAATATCATAAAGAAAATAAATAGATTTTTTGGATGGGGAACTTCTCCTCCTTCCCATTCTCTCTAGAGTGCAAAGTCTTACTATACTCGGGATCAAATCATTATCCACTCCTATTAAATTTTTAGGGAGCTTCCAACTTGTCAAAACCTCCATTTAGAATTGAGAATATGTCGATGAAGGATCTGAATTTCCTACCTCTTATAGACCAATGGTGGAAAGAATTCTCTTTTGAAGACTCTAGAATTTACTTCTCTGTTTCAAAATTGAAATATGTTAAGAGGATGTTGTTGGAATGGAATGTTGAACATTTCAAAAACATATTTGCATAAAAAAGAAACTTAGAATCCCAACTTGAGGAGTTGAATGAAAAAATTATCAAGGATGGTATGTTTCAAGAATAATTCATTAAAGAAAAGGATCTACTAGAAGAGTACAAGGACATTTTATCTAAAGAAGAAATCTTATGGAAATAAAAGTCAAGGGAGGGTTGGCTCAAGCTAGAGATAAGAACACCAATTTTTTTCATAATGCTACTAAGCAAATAAGAAACATAAATAGAATATCCAGAATAGAAGATCAGAGGAATTAGTTCATTGAAGATCCATAGGGTATTCGGAATGAAATCATTCGATTCTTCTCCAACTTGATAAATAATGTTGAAGGGTTGGACTTAAGAGAACAAAACAAGCTTCTTTTAGTCATTCCTAGAATTATCACAAATGAGCAAAACAAGCAGCTGAATGAAATCTTTTCAATGGAAGAAGTATCTACGACCCTCAACCAACTTCATTCTAATAAAGCTCCTAGGCTAGATGGTTTCCCCCCTGGTTTAAAAAAAAATGCTGGCATATAATAGGGACAGACTTGGTGGTGGCTCTAGAGTCCTCAAGAAAATCAGAAAATATTCTCAAAAAAATAAACAATACCTTCATTGCCCTAATTCTGAAGAAAGAGAAAATTGTTAGATTGGGGGATTTTAGACCAATCTCCCTTTGCAACTCTATATACAAAATACTATCCAAGGTAATCACTAATAGACTCAAACCTCTTATGGGCAACATCATTTCAAAAGAACAAACATGGTTTGTGCTAGGGAGATCAATTTTAGATGGGGTGATTGTTTCCCAAGAGGCCATCCATACTCTTCAAAACATAAATAAAGCTAGGATGATCATAAAATTGGATATATCAAAGGCAAATGATAATGTAGATTGGCATTTTTTATGCAAGATAATGCAAGCTTTTGACTTTAACAATCAATGGATCAACTAGGTTTTTAAATGTATTTCAACTCCAAAAATTTTAATTCTCATAAATGGGAAACCAGAAGGATAATTTTCATCCTCTAAAGGTATCAAACAAGAAGATCCAATGTCTCCATTTCTCTTCATTATAATGGAAGAAGATTTGGGAAGAGTTGTTCAAGATATGCAAAATTGAAAGCTATTAGAAGGTATTAAGATTACTAGAAACTTCATTGCTTCACACCAATAGTTTGCATATGATAATATTTTGCTAGGAACAACCAAAGATAGAGAAGCAACACAATTCCAAAGCCTCCTAATTTCAAATGGTAAAACCTCAGGTCAGATTATTAATAGGGAGAAATCAAAAATCTATTTTTTCTCAACCCCCAACCTATAGAAAGAAGAATCTTTAAAATTCTTAATTGTAAGAAAGACATTCTTCCTTGTATCTTTTTGGGAATACTAATAGACAAAGGCTTAAGGAATTCAAAATTGTGGGTCCCTTTGAAATAAAAAAAATGGAACAAAGTATCAACTCATGGAAAAGAAAATGGCTCTCATGGGCTACTAGATTGGTTATGCTACAGGTGGTTATATTAGCACTTCCCATTTATCTCTTGTCATATATAGCTTTAACAACAGGGATGAATGCTTTCATCATTCAAAAAATGAGAAACTTATTCTAGAAAAATACGAAGGAGAGGAATAGAATAGTTGTATAGCTTGGGATAAAATTTGTAGACCAAAGGCTTCAGGTGGTTTAGGGATTCACAATTAGCAACTTCAAAATCAGGCACTGGGGGTTAAACTTAATTGGAAAATGACAAAGGATCCAAAAGCAAGATGTGTGAGATTAATGCAAGCTAAATATATTATGGATGGAGAACCAAGAAACTTCATGAGAGTGAGTAATCTGCCTAAGGGATCCAGGATTTGAAATTTTATGCTCAAGTGTAGGTTCCTAGTACAGTAGATAATTTTTCTTGGGATGTTCATGATGGCTCTTCATGCTTATTCTGGGAAGACTCCTAGGGTGGTTATCCAAGTTTAGATAGTTTAATATCAATTTAAAAACAAGAGCTTGGCTAAAAAAAATTGGGGTATCCACATTAGAGATTATGTAGTATTTTCAGAGGAGGATTCTACTTTTGGATGGTCTTGGAAGAGCTTTGAAGGTCTCCCTCTCCCTTTTAATGAAATTGATAATCTTCTAGAGACTATCAAGAATAGGTAGCTAGTCTTTGGAAATAGTTAGGACTCACTGACATGGACTCCCTCCAAATCAAGTCAATACAATGCCAAGGAAGGCTAAAATCTCCTTGTTAATCAAGCTGAACACAATGATCTAGGATTCCCACAAAATGTTTTTTGGAGAAGCAAAATAATACCAAAAGATAGGGTTTTCACTTAGCTAGCAAATAAAAAGAAAATATTAAGTGCTGAGGAATTCAGGAAAATGAGCTTTGAGGGCTCCTCAAAGATGTCTCCTTTGCAAAGCACATGAGGAAACTGTAGATCATCTCCTTCTTAATTTCCCTTTCTTAGCCAAGTGTTGGAGATGGTTATGTGCCAAGCTAGGGTGGATCACTTCTCTTCCCAATGATATTGTCTCTCTCTTTAAGGTTGGCCAATTAGACCAAAAGATGTCCTACTTAGCCCTCTATGGGAAATCAGTCCTTTTAGTCTCATATGGGAAATATGGAAAGAGCGCAATAGGATAATTTTTGACAACAAAGAAAGGAAGTAAGAATCAGTTCTCAATTTCATTGAAAGCTCAATTGTGGAGAATATCAACTGTAAGTTAGCTTCTAAGTTCAACTCCAAAAAAGATTTCACAAATAGGGATGATAGAATTAGATTTAGATGGAATGGTATTTGTAGACACTTAAAATTGTCCTCTTTAATTAAATAAATAATATTTATTTAATTATTTTATCCCAAGTCTTCTATTAATTAAAATAAATCTTTATTAATTTAATTAATTCATTTAGCCTTTTCTAGACATTTTCTCATTTGAATAATATTATTATTTATTCAAATTATCTTTATCTTTAAATTAAATAAATACTTTTATTTATTTAATTGGCCCCACTTCTTCTATTAATTAAATAAATCTTTATTTATTTAATTAATTCATTACCTTTTTCCTCTATGACACATGTCACTTATCTCTTAATCCTCGTTTACCTAGCCCCTTCATTATTCTATTATTTCTTCTACCTACCCTTTAATCCTAATGGCCATTTATATTTTCATCTCTTAATCTCATCCCTCCATTTTCTAAAGTGTCTTCTATATAAGAGGATGCTTCCTTCATTATCAACCCTAATCAATGCATCTAATCACCTTATGCAATTAAGATTTCTTGCGATCAAGCGACTTCAACCATAATCCATTCTTTGTTGAGATCTTATGCATACATAAAATCTGAGAGAAAATATATCAAACAAGATCAATGGAGATAGGAGACAATGGAGATTGAAACCTACTTGGCATGTGAATGGTAATATTATTTTATTTTGTTGATTTACATGTTCTTAGGTATCTTCATTGGTGTATGGTGAATGTTTGGTTGTATAACTAGGGTTTATTGTGGTTGGATCTTTGTGGTTTTATAATAGTTTATCATCATCATTTTTCACCATATACATTTTGACACGCCTAGTGGGACTCTTGTCCCTCTTATTTCTAACATTTTGTTTGCAGATTTATCTTTTTTGTGAAATTGCAAGTCAGATTTATGACAATTCTAATTTATTTCACGTCTATGACTGATCTTTTTGTGTGTGCATTTTAATTTTGCATCTGTGATATTTGTTATTACATCTGTGTTTTTCTATTGATTTTACAGATCTCAAAACCCAAAATCACATCTATGCATTATACCATCGTGTCTCTAATCATAAATTGCATCTGGGTTGGATATTTTCGCGTTTTTGCATTTTGTGTTTGTTACAGGTGCAGGTTTTCCTAAAATCACGTCTATGACTCATAATACCGCATTTCTACCCAAAAAATACATCTATGTTGCCTATTTTTGCATCTATGTTCAGATCCTATTTTGTAGGTTCTAGATCTCAAAAGTGTGACTGCGTCTCATATTGTTGCATCTATGTTTGAAAATCGCGTATGTGTTTGGTATAATTGTGGGTTTGTTTTCAATTTTCATTATCTTTTTCATTTTAAGGTTTTCGATTTGGTTTTGACCCAACCCCTTGATTTGACTAACAAAGTGGTGCAGTTGTTTTGAAAAGAAGAAAATATCGTATTGTAGAAGGCCCCCTTTCACATTTGGATTTGGATTTTCTCAAATTTACCTAAATAGTGTGCTTGCAGGTGGGGGTAATCTATCAAAACTACTAATCATTTTTTGAAAAGGTAAATTAGGTGTGTATTTAGATTTTTAGTCTAATTAGGGTCACATCTTTTTCATTCAGGGTTAAAGAACTTGTTTGAAGAGTTTGGTGCGCTTTGCATATTGTATTTTTATAACCCTAGAGGTGATAAAAAAAGTATCCTCTCCCCTTGCCTTCCATTAGACCTTGGGTGTAAGAGAAATTTTAATCATCTTATATTTAGGTAGGAGGGCCTGTCTCTCGAGTAGCCCATAAGGCCAAGTGAGAGAGAGTGACCCAAACAATACTTCTTCTATCTGGTATATAAATTAATATGTTAGGTGAAATATGCGATGACTTGGTGACATGTATCTACACTGACAGTTCTCCCTAGTATCCACACTTATGTTAGATGTGTTAAAAATCCTCTTTGGGGATTAGGAGTGGGTTCTTAAATGAGCCGCCACTGCATGAGTGGACACCAAGGACTGTAGAAATTTCCCCACTAAACACCTTTTGTTGTAGAGGCCAAAAATCCTTACATTTGATGGTTTAGGGAGTGTGGATCGTACCCCTAGATACCCCTCATGTACCCTTTCATGTTGAGATAGGAATCCCTCATTTGATCTTTGGTCTTTTGAGATAAGAGAATATGGTATGCTCGAGAAGTGAGTGTTGTGGTGGGGGAGCTAGTGCTACCATAATCTCTAGATGTCTTCTTGTTTGAGGTATTTCTATGTTGCGAGGGCCCCATTGAATGGTTTTTGTTTCCAGCCTAGGTTGTGCATGTTTTCAAGTGTCTTCAATTTGTGCTATAATAGGGAAAATCTTTTAAACATACACAAAAACATTTTGGACAAACACACCTTCAAACATTGTGTCATTGTTTGTTGTATTTTCTTGCTTGAAAAATATTCAACATAAAGTTTTGTTCACATTCAACAACTTCACATTTAGGCAGACTGAAAATTTTTCTCAGAAATCATGTCTATGAAAGTTTAAACCATGTTTGGGTTGGGAAACAACGTCTGCATATAGAAGCTATGTGTCTGTGTATCAAAGAACCAACATTATTAGTACAACAATTAAAATCATGTTTGTGTTCCTTGAAATCACGTCTGCATAGGGTAGATTCACGTTTTTGTAAGAAAGCAAAACATTATCAGTACAATAGTTAAAACTACATCTGTGTCACATAAAATTCTATCTGGGATCAAAAATCATTTCTATGTAGAACAATTTTGCGTTTGTGTTTCAGAACAAAATTTACAAAAATTGGAAAAGACAAAACGTGCTTAGGTTTTGAGATTTGAAGAGCTTCTAAGGCATTTCCCATAAAGATTCAATATTTTCAGTCAACCAGCCTTGGTCTCATATTCGTGCATCATTTGCCTTCATTTGCAATCCCTCATACACATCTTCCAAACTAGAGTCAAACGATTGCTTTGTTGTCCACATCATATCTTGTAAACTTATTACAACATATCACTAAGTGGTTCATGTATTAGATCTATCATCTTAGGGTCCCATTCAATCCTCTTTAGTCAAGGCCAACTTACCTCATCAAGAGATCTATCATATCTTTGGAAGACATACCTTACTTTAGATTACACATATCTTGAACTTATATTTTTGGACATTGCAAGACAACCCTAGATTCTTTCCATCTCATATCCTTTATTGGTCTTCCATAGTCTTCACATTTCCTTCCATCTTTCATTTTAGCCAAGGTCTAGTTCATGGTTGAAACCCATTCCCAAAGGTCTAGAATAGAAGGTGAAGAACCTCTAAGATCTCTCAATATGATTACCTATGAGTTTCATGGAGAAGAATTTTATAATCCATTTGACAGACGAAGTAATATGCTAGACAATGATAATGAGACCAACAATGATAATGACAATGCATCTATCACCTCCACAAACATTAAAGAGAATATCTTAGATCTAAGATTCAATAGATTGGTTGAAGAAATCATGAGAAGAGATATACAATACTTTTTTCAAGTCGTGGCACAATGTGGAATAAGGTACCACATGATTTTGACATGTCACAAATTTTAGAAGAGGATCCTAATCGAATGGTTCAAACAAATGCAAATCCTAGAGGACATAATAGTGGTGATAGGAGAGAATGTTTTGTGTCTGAGTCACTCACATCCTTATTTCAAAAACCATAAGTTCCCAATGTCCATACTCATACCAATTTTTTTAGGAGCTCTCATGAACAACCTCACCATCATCCTTTCTCATAGAGAAGGAATGCTAATACACATGATCATGATAATACCCAAGATCATACCAATACATACAATTACACTCAAGCGAACATTCAAAATTATGACACAAGGAGACTTCGTGTCAGATTTGGGGGCAATATCCAAGATCATTCTTATGATACCTCCTATCCTCATGGTCATGACATGTATCAACGTAGACCTAATGCTCCTCATTACAATACCATGCCAAGTGGTACATATGCAAGCTAAAATTATGTCCCTCTATGAACACATCTATGATAAGTACCATCCATACATGCATTATATCCCTCCTCCTCCACCCACTGGCTCAGACATGGGACTAGCTCAAAGAGAAAAGACACTAACCAAGAATGATTTGCAACAACAAATCAAGAATTTGCAAAAACAAATGGCAGATATGAATACACCAAAGAAAGAGTAGACAAAGAAAGACATATGTCCTTATCCATTTGATAGAAGTGTTCCAATGCCTCCATTTCCTCCACATTTCGTGACACCAAAATTTGACAAGTATAAAGGCAAAGGGGATCATAAGGAACACATAAGAGAATTCTTCACAACATGTATCGAGGTAGCTAACGAGGAAACATACTTGATGATATTGTTCCCACAAAGTTTAGGGTGACAAGCTATGGAATGGTTCTCCTGACTTCCACCTGGAATTAAGACATAGAGTGATCTAGTAGAAGATTTCATACAAAACTTCTCATACAACATTGAAACAGATGTGTCAGTGACCACTTTGTACAATACAAAACAGAAACATTGGGAGTCTTTTGCTTCATTTTTACATCGATGGAGAGGTCTTACTAGTTGATTCTCTTGTGATATCTCACAAAAATAAATGGTAGAAATGTTCACTCAAAATGTTAACAAAGATATTGGATATGAACTAAGAAAGGGTTTTTTGTCTACCTTCAAGGAAGTCATAGAAAAAATATTGACACCTGAGAAAGTCCTTATTGAACAAGGCATCATTAAGATATTCAAAGAGAACAAAGATGAATCAAATGGAAAATACAAGCCCCGCTTTTGGAACAAGAATAAGAACACAGTCAATGATGGGGTAGTAGATGCAAATGTTGTAAACCCAAAAATGACTTTCCCCTGTGCAAGTTCATCCAATACAAACAATCAAGTGAAGACTCAAAGGCCATCAAAGCCTAAAAGGAAATACACTCCATTTGGAGAGCCAATTGAGAAAACATTCAAGAAATTGGTTGCGAACAAGCTCATAACACTATCAAATAATCTACCTTATAAACCAAAAGTAAAACCTACATGGTGGAATGATGATGTGAGTATCACAAGAGCAAAGGACATACAACTGGAAATTGTCATAGATTGAAGAATGTTATACAAGATCTTATTGACAAGGGAGACATTGAAGTCAATGGTCATATCTCCAATGAGGAACATGTGATGTTTAAGGAGCCATTCCCCAAACATGATAAAGGAAATGCCAAAGCAGATAATCAAGATAATTATGATAAGATGTCCTATGATTATGATTCCACCGTTAATGACATTTTAATGGACAATTATGTTTCTACCATTATCATAAAGGACAAAACTCACAAAAGTTCTACCGGAAGGAGTAAAGTTATTTTAAAAGGCATTAGACCATCTTCCTCATCCTCTAAAGATGAAGCCTATGAATTTAATGTCACAACATGTTGAGGTAAGGTCACCTTATAAGGTGTCCCACCCAAGACCAAAACCTCATTATCTACCTAAAATGGGTATGACCTTGTAGATCAGTTAGGGAAGGCATCCACCCTCATTTCCATCCTTGATCTCTTCCGTATATCACCTTCACATAAGGCCATTCTTGATAAAACCTTGAGAGAAACCTTCATACCCACTGATCTGAACATGGACCATTTTCAAGCCATGGGATACCTTTCCACTCTGCATTGCCTTACATTTACAAAAGCCATTGAAGTATTCATATGCCAACCAAAAAATGCACCTCTTTACATTGAGGCCTTTCTCCATGAAAACAATACCAAACGAATCTTGATAGATGGAGGAGAAGGTCTAAATATTTGTATATTTTCTATTAAACAATTGGGATATTCTGAACAAGGTATGAATTCAAAGAACAAGACCACCATTAAAGCATAAGATGACGAAGAACGCTCATCCAAGGGAACAGTCACCTTACCTATGAGAATTGGGCCAGTCACGAAGGATGTTGTTTGTCAAGTCCTTGATCTAGATCTCACATACAACATACTCTTGGGACATCCATGGATACATGAAATAAGAGTAGTACCATCAACGTCTCATCAATGTATCAAATTCCCTTACAATGGAGTTGAAGTAACAATAAAAGGTGATCCAAATCCATTCATATGTTGTAATAACCTATGACCAGGATCAGAAATAATAATTCCAATTAATAGAGAAGCAACTCCATCATTGACATATGTGGATCCAGAATATTTAAAACCATCCACATCAAAACAAGGTGAGCTTAAAGGGAAATACAAGGATAATGGCATGGGAGAATATATTTTGAATAGAACTGATGGGGAGGATACCTATTTAACCATCAATTAAATTTCTTTATGGTTTGTTTCTATCCCTTCTTGGGTTCCAAGTCTACTCTTCTAGACTTCTAGGTGCTTCCCTAGTATTTGTTTGCTTAACACCAACCTCAAGCTCACAAAGTAAGCTTGCTCACTATATCCTTGCAGGGGTGAAGGACACACTCATTCTTGACTCTTTGCAAAACCACCCATCTTGTTTGGTTTAGCAAACTTTCCTCTTGATTACTCAATGTTTCAATCTTAGGCTTGTACCCTTTTGGATCTTCTTCCAGTTCTCAGCAATTACCTTCCCCTACAAGTTATCTCAATCAATTACTGATACCTAGCTCGACTACCATCAAGCTCGCACAGGTTTAGTATGCATAAATAGCGATTACCATTTCTTGGCTTCCTCCTACTACTACTCTACTTCTACTATACATTTTTGGCTCTTCTTGAAGAACTCCAATGGCCGCATGGATCCCATAGTGGAGGTTCAAGACAGAGCCATATTTACACTGTGAATTCAAAGCACTGAAATGAACAACAAAAAGGAAACTTAAATTACAAAACTGTAATGAAAAACTTAACAAAACAAGATAGTACAACACACAGCAAAAGAAAACTATAAAAGAGACTGTATGTATTTCTTGTAGTATTCAACCATCCAACCCTTTACAAATTCCCATTGGGTCTTTTAAACATTACATCCGTCGTGAAACACAAATGGTTTCAAACTAAAAAATAGTTACAAAATGGTCCATCGGCATTTCTTGTAGTATTCAACCATCCAACCCTTTACAAATTACCATTGGGTCTTTTAAACATTACATCCATTGTGAAACACAAACAGTTCAAACTAAAAAACAGTTACAAAACAGTCCATTAATGACCAACCGGTTAAGCTTCCAACTGCTAGTGTTGACTTTTTGCACTCCGCACTTCCTATCGGGTCATCGAGAAGTCTTCAAAACTTTACTTCCGATGACCGATGACAATGTTCACCTTTCATACTTTTTCCATCGGGCGTCAGGATATTAAGAAATCCCTTTGTCCAATAATCGATGCCTTTCTCCACTTACTGGGAATTTTTATCGATCTTCGGGAAGATAATCGAAAAGCTAATCCAATCGTCTAATCTGCTCGATCTCTCTTTTGTGCTTCGCCATGTGGCATTCACTGATTGGTTCTGGGGGCTCTACTCTGACATCTCAGCATGACCTCTCTAACTGCCCGGAATGCTCTTCTTTTTTGCTAGGTCCCACCATGGTCGCCAAGTTGCGACAGATAAAATTTGATCACCTTTGCATAGAGGTATGGTGACAACCATCCAATCAGCCAAGACTTGATCACTCGTTAACTTGCCTATTTTTATCCCTTGCTGGGCCCCACCTTGGTCGCCAAGTTGTGACAGATAAACTTTGATCATTTTCCTATCGCAGTATAGCGACAGTTGTTTGATCCTTTTGGAAATTGCATGACTTGCTCACTTGTTATCGACTAGCACTTTCCTATCAGGTCCGTGGTATAGCATAAAAACATTCTCTCTGATACCCGTTAACTCCCATCGGGTCATTGGTAAAGCGTGCAACAACTCCCATGGATGCCCGATACAACTACTCCAACATGGGTGACCTCATCGGGGTAAGACTTGCCGATCGGGGTAGGTCTTGCCGATAAGGAAAAAAACTCAAAAACTGCAAAGAAAATAACCAAACAAATATCTACATGACCATAAGAGGGTCTCAAAAGTCAAAATTGGTCAAAGGAATTTCAACCCTTAGGTGCTCCTACACCATACTCCCCCCAAAACAAATAAGTCAAGTGACTGTGCTTGACAACAAGGAAAGATCAATTCCTGACTTCATAAAGTCTGATTCAGGGACCCAAGTCACTTCAGAATCAGGTTTATGCATCCATTTCACCACATGTTCCATGTAGACTTGTTGTCTAGTCTTCTTGAGAACGTGGGAATCTAACACTTTCTCAGCCTGAGGCATGGAAGAAGAAAGTAATGGTAGATCAGAAAGTGACTATTGAACATCTAAAACTCACGCATCCTCCATGGGAAGTTGTCCCTTGTAGAAAACCAAATCTGCAACATTGAAAATGGGAGACAAAGAAATATCAGATGGCAAATCAATCTTATAAGCATTAGAGCCATACTTGGCTAAAAATTTACATGGGCCTATTCTCCTCATTTGTAGCTTGCTGGGAATCCCTTTTTGAAGTTGAGCCTTGTTCAATTGTACCATCACCAAATCTCCAACTGAAAATTGCACATCTCTCCATGTGGCATCAACTCTAGCTTTAACTTTCCGTGAAGAATCTTGGAGAGTTCACCTGACTTGGTCATGAACCTCCTTCATAAATTGAGTGACATCATCATCTTGACCACTTCTATGTGACAGATTACCAAGATCTCATAATTCCATAACACCTCGTGGGTGCATACCATACACTATCTCAAAAGGACTCTTCCCAGTAGACCTGGTGACACTGTCATTATACGCAAACTCTTCTTGGTGAAGAACCTGATCCCAATTCTATCCATACTCTTTTGTCAAACACCTTAAAAGGTTTCCAAGTGTCCTATTGACCACCTCTATTTGACCATCCATTTGGGGATGATAGGATGAACCAAAAGAAAAATTAGTTCCCAGTCTTTTCCAAAGAGTTTTCCAAAAATGTCCAAGGAATTTAACATCTCTATCTAAAACAATACTAACTGGAAAACCATGGATTCTAGTAACCTCTTTGAAAAACAAGTGTGCAATGTGACTAGCATCATGAGTAGTTTTACAAGGAACAAAATGTGCCATTTTACTAAATCTGTCAACAACAACAAAAATGCTATCACAACCAAGCTTAGTTCTAGGTAATCCAACCACAAAATCCATACTAACACATTCCCATGGCCTTGTAGGAATAGGTAACGACTGATAAAGACTAGCATTATTAGTTGTGCCTTTAGCTTTCTAACAAACCATACATTGCTCAACATACCTTCTGATATCCCTCTGCATTCTGGGCCAATACTAGAACCTTTGAACAAGTTCCAATGTCTTATTAAGGCCAAAATGACTACTCAAACATCCATTGTGCTTTTCTTGGATCATATTTTCCCTCATCGATCCTTTGGGAACACACAACTGTCCACCTTTAAACAACAAACCATTCTACAAAGTAAAGTCATCATATTCACTATGAAAGTGATTATGAAATTCTTGACAAACCTTGTAAATGGTTGCAAAATCTTCATCCTTGGGGTGCAAGTCCTTCAAGTAATCAACTCCAATACTCTGAATTTGCACTTCTTGCACTGTTAGTAGCCTTCTACTCAAAGCATCTACTACTTTATTACATTGTCCTTTCTTCTGCTTAATAGAAAAAGTATAAGACTGCAAATACTGAACCCATTTAACATGCCTATGACTCAACTTATCTTGTGAATTTAGAAAACTTAAAGCTTGATTATCTGTGTAAACAACAAACTCCTTAGGTAACAAGTAGTGTCTCCATTTCCTACGAGCTTGAATAAGAGCATATAGCTTGAGATCATAGGATGAATACTTCTTCTTGGCATCATTGAGCTTCTCACTAAAGAAAGCTACATGTCTATTTTCTTGACTCAAAAAACACCAACTTCTATATTACTGGCATCACATTCAATTGTGAACAACTTGTCAAAACTAGGAAGAGTGAGTACTGGTTGTGTAGCTATCTTTTGTTTCAAAAGTTCAAACCCTTTGTTAGCTGCATTGGTCCACTAAAACTTAGTCTTAACTCCTCCTTTGATGGTATCCAACATGGGTGCACAAATCTCACTGAATCCTCTGATAAACTTCCTGTAGAACGGTGCCAAACCATAAAAACTTCTTACTGCACTCACTATCTTTAGTGTTGGCCAGTTTGTGATGGCTTCCACCTTTTATGTGTCCATCTTCAAATCTCCTCCTGAAACTACAAATCCGAGATAGACAAGTTCCTGCTTCATAAACTCACACTTCTCCAAGTTTATTGTTAGTTGCTCATCATACAATTTTTGCAATACAATACTAAGATGCTCTAGATGTTGCTCTTTAATTCTACTAAAAATCAAGATGTTATCTAAGTATACAACAACAAATTTACCAATAAAATATTTAAGCACTTCATTCATGAGTCTCATGAATGTACTGGGAGCATTACTAAGACCAAATGACATAACAAGCCATTCATAAAGTCCTTCATTGGTTTTGAAGGTTGTTTTCCATTCACCACCTTCTTTTATTATGATCTAGTGATATCCACTCTTGAGAGAAATCTTAGTGAAGTACTTTGCACCTCCTAAGCAATCCATCAAGTCTTCAATTCTTGGGATAGGAAATCTGTACCTGATAGTGATTCTATTTATGGCTCTTGAATCTATGCATAGCCTCCACGTTCCTCCTTTCTTGGGTGCTAACATTGTAGGTACGACAAAAGGACTTATACTCTTCTTTATCAATCCTTGGTCCAACAATTATTGGATTTGTTTGGCCACTTCCTTGTTCTATTCAGGAGTCATTTTATAGGCTTCTTTGTTGGGTAATGATGTTCCAAGAATAAAATCAATCTTATGGCTGATGGCTCTAATAGGTGGTAGGGTTGCTGGTGTTCCATCACTTATGATTGTTTTGAAGTTGTCTAGAATCAGCTGCACTTCATGAGGTATTTGAACCTTCTTTTCTTTCTTTGTTTCCTTTGGTTTTACTATAAGAGCAAATCCCACTCCTTCTCCTTCCTTGAGAGTGTTAATGAACTCTTTTTCACTCACCAATGACACATTTGGGGCCTTTAGTTTTGCTTCTCTCTCCTTCATCAATTAGGGACTTAATGTGGTATGTAATTCCATCTTTTTGAAAAGAATAAGAGTTCTCCTCTTCGTTGTGATTGGCTTTTCTATCAAACTGCCATGGTCTACCAAAAAGTAGATGGCAAGCATCCATAGGCAGGATGTCACACAAGACTTTATCCTTATAACTACCTATGTTGAACTCAACCTAGGTTTGTTCATTCACTACCACATGCTACTCCTTGTTGAGCCAAGTGACCCTATATGGATAGCTATGTGGAATTATTTTCAATTTCAGTTTACTTACTGCTTTCTCTGACATAATGTTGTCAGTAGACCTTGATTCTATCACCACTCTACAAACCTTACCAAGGACCTTGCATTTGATTCTAAACAAATATCTTCTTTGAGTTGGTTCTTCTTTGATTTCCTCCTTAATCAAGGCTCTTCTCATCATTAAATTTTCTCCATCTTCAGGAGCTAAGCTCACATCTTGTGTCTTGCTGTTTTCTACATCTTCTTGTGCATATGCCACTCTTCTTTCACTTCCTTGAGATGAAGAGGATTTCTCTGGACATCTATAGGTAGGGTGACCCAACTTTTGGCAATTGTAACACTTCATGGTGGAGAAGTAGGACCCTCTTCCCGATCCACTAGATCTACTTCTTCCTAGGTTGCTAGATGACCCCCTTCCTCTATAACTTCTCTTTCTATGTGAATCCTCACTTTTCTCTATAAGTTTGGACTCTCCTTGGGACCTTTGATCTATTCCTCTTCCACCAAAACTATCTCTTTGGCCTCTACCATCTTTTCCCCTACCTCTTCCTCTGTTACTTTGTTCTTTCTTCTTTTTCCTCTTTTCCTCCACCTTTAGTGATAACTGATAGCACTTATGCACAGTGTTAGGGCTTAACAAACTCAAATCCTCTTGAATATTCCATCTCAAACCATTCAAGTATCTGTCTACCTTGATGCTCTCATCCTCTACCACCTTGGATCTCAGACACAACTTCTGAAATTCCTCAGTGTAGTTGCTCACATCCAAGTCTCTTTGCCTCAAGTTTTGTCTCCTCTTGTGTAACTGGATCTCATAATCTTCAGGGATATAGGTTTCCCTCACCTTGGCTAACAAGCCCTCCAAGTAGCTATGGGATTCTTACCCTCTTTTTGCCTCTCTTCTTGGACAAATTTCCACCAAGTTAAGGCCACTCCTCTCAATATTGACTTAGCTACCTTCACCTTTTGGGCTTCACTAATTCCATCACACTCAAAGTGATTCTCCATTCCTTCAATCCATTCAATAACTACTTCAAGCTCCATTTTCCCATGAAAAAGTGACACTCCTTCTAAAGATTTTCCTCCTAAAGCTTTAATTTCTTTTAGGAAAGGTTCTTAAGGTAGAACAGGGTCTGGTTCTGGTATCCTATCCTCTTCTATTGGTTCTTTACCCTTCCCTTCATTGACCTGGATTGTTACTTTCTCAATTTTATCCTCAACTGTGTCTAGTTTGCTTTCTAGTTGTGCTAATCTTTCTCTTAGGAGTCTATTGTCTTCCTCCTGATCTTCTACCTTGTTGGCTAACTCTGCATTAGTCACCATTCTGCGAATATTGTCTCCTACTAATTCAGTACCAGTCATCAACTACTTTCTTCCTAAGTCTAAACTTGCTTTGATACCAATATGATGGGGAGGCTACCTATTTAACCATCAATTAAATTTCTTGACAGTTTGTTTCTATCCCTTCTTGAGTTCCAAGTCTACTTTTCTAGACTTCTAGGTGCTTCCCTACCATTTGTTTTCTTAACACCAACCTCAATCTCACAAAGTAAGCTTGCTCACTATATCCTTGCAAGGGTGAAGGACACGCTCATTCTTGACTCTTTGCAAAACCACCCATCTTGTTTGGTTTAGAAAACTTTCCTCTTGATTACTCAATGTTTCAATCTCAGGCTTGTAGCCTTCTGGATCTTCTTCCAATTATCAGCAATTTCCTTCCCCTGCAAGTTATTTCAATCAATTACTGATACCTAGCCAAACTACCATCAAGCTTGCCTAGGTTCAGTATGCAGAAATGGCGATTGCCATTTCCTGGCTTCCTCCTCCTACTACTCTACTTCTACTATAGATTTTTGTCTCTTCCTGAAGAAATCTAATGGCCACGTGGATCCCATGGTGGAGGTTCAAGACAGAGCCATATTTACACTATGAATTCAAAACACTGAAACAAACAACAAAAAGGAAACTTAAATTACAAAACTGTAATGAAAAACTTAATATAACAAGATAGTACAACACACAACGAAAGAAAACCAGAAAATAGACTGTATGTATTTCTTGTAGTATTCAACCATAACCCTTTACAAATGCCCATTGGGTAAACATTCCATCCATTGTGAAACACAGATGGTTTCAAACTAAAAAATAGTTATAAAATGGTCCATCGGCGTAGCCACATAACCCAGCTTCCAACTGCCAATGTTGACTTTCTGTGCTCCGCACTTCCTAACGGGTCATCGGAAAGTCTTCAAAACTTTACTTTAGATGATCGCTGACAATGTTCACCTTTCACACTTTTTCCATCAGGCATTGAGATAGCAAGAAATCCCTTCGTCCGATAGCCGATGCCTTTCTCTACTTGCTGGGCATTTCTATCGGTCTTCGGGAAGATAACCGAAAAGCTAATCCAATCATCCGATCTACTCGATCTCTCTTTTGTGCTTCACCATGTGGCATTCACTGATTGGTTTTGGGGGCTCTACCCTGACATCTCAGCACGACCCCTCTAACCGCCCAAAATTCTCTTCTTTTTCGCTAGGTCCCACGATGGTCGCCAAGTCATGACAAATAAACTTCGGGCACCTTTGCATAGAGGTATGGCGACAACCATCCGATTAGCTAGGACTTGATCACTCGTTAACTTGCCTATGTTTCTCCCTTGGCGGGCCCCACCTTGGTCGCAACAAATAAAATTTGATCATTTTCCTGTCGTGGTATAGCGACAATTGTCCGATCCTTTTGGAAGCCGCAGGACTTGCTCACTTGTTATCGGCTATCACTTTCCTATCACGTTCGTGGGATAGCATAAAAACATTCTCTCCAATACCCGATAACTCCCATCGAGTCATCGGTAAAGCATGCAACAACTCCCGCTGATACCCGATACAACTACTCCAACATGAGCGACCTCATCAGGATAAGACTTGCTGATCGGGGTAGGTCTTGCCGATAAGGAAAAAAACTCAAAAACTGCAAAGAAAACAACCAAACAAATATCTACATGACCACAGGAGGGTCTCAAAAGTCAAAATTGGTCAAGGGCATTTCAACCCTTAGGTACTCTTGCACCACAAACCATGTATTTAAGACAATTAGTGGATTCTCCTATGGATTATGGACGACCAAATCCTTCTAAAAAAGTTTCCACTATTACTACCAAATCTGATCTCACTATATTCTACAAATGGAGTGAGATGAAAGAAGAAGATCTCCACAAAATGATTTATAAAGAACCTAAAGATGAATATACAAAAGATCACATCAAAATACCATGCGAAAAGTATGGCAAAGGATTTAAGTTCTTGAAAAAATTTGGATATGATGGTAAAAGCCCTCTTGGGTTACAAAAGAAAGTAATTGTTGAATCATTGCAACTAGAGTTAACGTTCAAAAATAAGCGCTCCAAAAGACTTGGATTCATACCCCTTAGATTAGGTGCTCATAGTTCTACAAAAGCATTGCAAATCAAAGACTCTAATGACCAACAAGAAAATAAATATTACTCCATAGACTCTAACAAATACAAATGGGGTTCAAATAAGTCATCTAATGATTATGAGTTCACTAAAACTTTCAGAGAACCAGGTAAACCCATGAAAGAAGAGTTTAATAGAAAATTCAAAGTTGGTCAAGTAACTCTATCCGAGTCTACATTACAAGATATGAAAGATAGTGGAGAACCATGGATAAAAACATTTTGGGATCCCAAATCCTCAACATCTCAAGGTTCAAGGTCAAAATTGTGAAGGGTGAAGACTCCCATTGTTGAGTGTCCCCCTAGTGATGTCAATTTGGATTCGTCTATGATCAAGGCTAATGAGGAGAGTTCTAGCGATGACCTCGATGATTTCATAGAAATACCCAAAGACTCTTGTGTCTTTACCCTTACTCCCGTTGAATTTGAAAACACTAATGGCCTTCTCCTCATTCATCCACAAATCATTGATTGGGACCAACAAGAGCCTCCACAACTAGATACCTTCCAAAATGGTGAGGCCTTTATTGACTATCTTGGCATAAGAAATGATCTACCTATTGGGGACCACAAAGCAAGATACATCATAGAAATTGATAGTGTGACATAACCTAGACAGAATACCAAACCTTCTAGTCACAAAAGTATAAAAATGAAAACAAATCATGGGTCTTATGGTGAAAACCACATTGTGTTGCTATCTGACCCTGAAAAGGTAAAAGTAAAGGATATATCCGAAGGTGAAAACCTCTTTGAGCTGCCCAAGGATGGTATGTTTGAAACTCTCCCTATGACATCATATAAAGAGAAATCATCAATGCTACTAGAGGAGACTATCAAGACAAATATTGGCATAGAAGAAGTTCCACACAACATATTCTTAGCACAATCTCTAATAGAAAAAGAATGACCGAAGTTCATAAGTTTCTTCACAAAGCGACAAATCAACTTTGCATGGTCATATGCAGATATGCTTGGATTGGATCCTAATCTAGTAATGCATCATTTGACAGTTACTATAGGAGATAAACTTGTAAAACAAAAATTGAGAAAGATGTATTCGCAAGTGGAACTATTGGTCAAGGTAGAGCTAGAGAAATTTTTGGATGTTGGATTCATTAGACCAATTGACTACCCCGAGTGGATCTCTAACTTGGTACCTGTCAGTAAACCAGATCGCAGTATTAGAATATGTACAAATTTCAGAGACATCAATAAAGCTTTCCCTAAAGATGATTTCATGTTGCCAAACATTGATTTGATAGTGGATCTTATAGCTGGTCATGCAAGGTTATCATTGATACATGAATTCTCCAGGTATAACCAAGTCAAAATAGCACCTGAAGACCAATATAAAACAACATTTACTTGTCCTTGGGGTACCTTTTGTTGGAATATTATGCCCTTTGGATTAAAGAATGTGGGTGCCACATACCAAAGAAAAATGACAACAATATTTCATGATCTCATGCACGTCACAGTGGAAGATTATGTTGATGATCTCCTGGGAAAGTTAATAACAAGAGGAACACACCTTGATATCCTATCTGTGGTTTTTCAACGTCTTGAAAAATACAAAGTCAGACTAAATCCTAAGAAATGTGTCTTCGGGGTGACCTTCGAGGAACTCCTTGGATACATTGTCTCACAAAGAGAAATTTAAGTAGATCCAACCAAAGTTAGAGCTATATTAGAGATGCCACCACCAAGGAATATTAGTCAACTTTAGTCTCTATAGGGAAGACTTCAATCGATATGCAGATTCGTCACACAACTTGCAGATAAATGTTATCCTTTTTAAGAATTTACTTCATAAGAATATCAAGTTCAAATGGGATGATAAGTGTCAATAGGCTTTTCAAATTTTCAAAGAATCTCTTTTGAATTCACCAGTATTGATGCCACCTATCCCAAGAAAACCCCTATTACTTTACAAATCAGCTACACAAACAACACTGGGGGCACCATTGGTGCAACAAGACACTGAAGGCAAGAAAAGAGTAGTATATTATATCAAACGTACACTAGTTGGTTATGAGATTAACTACACACCGATTGAGTGTGCATGTGTTGTGGTGGTTTTTACCTCATAGAAATTACATCATTACATGCCAACTCATAAAACAAAGCTCATTAAAATGATAGATCCCCTCAAATATCTTCTTAATAAGGTGACAATCACTGGAAAATTATCTAAATGGGTTATGATTCTAAGTGAGTTTGACATTGAATATGTAGGCAAAAAGCCAATTAAAGGACAAGCTATTACAGATCGGCTGGTAGATGCACCTATGATTGATGATAGTCCTATTGTCTTAGAATTCCCAAATGAATCCATTCTTACGGTGACAAATGTAAAGCCTTGGCAACTATATTTTGATGGTTCATACACGTAGCATGGCGCAGGAGCTAGCATCCTCTTCATTACACCTCAAGGGGACTCCATTCCTAAGTCATATTGATTATCATTCCCTTGCATGAATAAAACAATAAAATACGAAGCATTAACAATAGGACTACAAATTACAGTTCAGTGGAAGATCCAAGAACTTCATGTTTTTGGGGACTCTCAACTTGTGATTCGTCAACAAATGATGATTATCAGACTAAAGATGAAAAGTTAATGCCTTACAATAAAATGGTGGACAATTTCAAGAAATATTTCACATAGATAATCTTTGAACAGATTCCAAGGGATAACAATCGAGCTACAGATACCATGGCTACCATTGCTTCATTGATGGATATGCCTCAAAATGAGACCCACTACAAGTTCTTGGTGGATAATCTTTGGTTCCCTCATATGAGATCACTCTCACAGAGATGATATGTGTTGGTGGTCCTAGTTCTCCTTGGTACAGTGCCACTTTCACTTACCTCCATGAAAATATCCTTCCACTTGACCTTTCCAACAATAAACATCGTACCTTCATTCGTCAATCCTCTTGATATTTAATCTTAGCCGATACTCTTTATTGTCGAGGTCTAGATGGTACTCTTCTTAGATGTTTAAAAAGTGATGAAGCTCAAATTGTGTTACATGAGGTTCACCAAGGTATATGTGGTGCTCACTCTAGTGGTCCAACCTTAGCGAATAAATTGATGAGGACTGGATACTACTGGCCTACTATGGAAAAAGACTCATATCAGTTTGTTAGAAGGTGTAAGAAGTGTCAGATTCATGGAGACCTTATTCATGCACCAGCACAAGAACTTCAGCCAATTTCTACTCCATGGCCCTTTTGCCAATGGGGACTTGACCTTGTAGGTAAGATTCACCCTCCCTCTTCCAATGGCCATAAATTAATTATTATAGCCACAAAATACTTACAAAATAGATTGAAGCCATCCCTCTCACCCAAGTCACTAGAAAGAAGATTGCAACTTTTATCCTTAACTATATCATTTGTCGATATGGTGTTCCCCCCTCCATTGTCATAGATAATGGGTGTCTTGTCAAGAATCAGGATGTTTGTGAGATTTGTGATCATTTCCATATCCATCATTTATTTTCCACCGCATATTACCTCCAAGGTAATGGTCAAGCTGAGGCATCTAATAAGACTATCCTCAAAATCCTTAAAAAGATAGTTAAGTGTGTTGGTCATAAATGGCATATCCAACTCAGCCCCACACTTTGGGCCTACTGCACAAGTGTTCACACACCTACTAGAGCTACACTTTATTCACTTGTCTACGGTGCCAAATATATCTTTCCTATTGAGGTCGAGTTACCATCCATAAGAGTCTATTTGCACAATCTAATCAATAATGAAGATTACATGGTCTCCTGCTTAAAAGATCTAGAATTATTGGATGAGAGTAGACAAACTTCTTTCAATCATCTCAAAGCATATCAAAAAAGAATGAGTTGAATAAATAATCATAAGGTAAATCCTTGCACATTTGAGGTAGGTGACTTAGTTCTCAGAGAAAATCCTAAAAACCAGTAAGATGGAGAAAAGAAAAGCAAGTTCAAACCAAATTGGCTCAGTCCTTATGTCATCACAACAGTCTATGGATTAGGTGCATATCAACTCTCAACACCAAATGGAGAACCTTTGGAGGATCCTACCAATAGCATGCACCTTCGCAGGTTTTACACAGTTTTTGAAAATATCCCATTATAAAAAATGCAAAAAAAAATGCAAAAAAAAAAAATACAAAAAAATCATAAAAATAAAAAAATGTTACTTGGTGAAAACCTAGCAAACAGGCGCCTTGTGACACAAAAAAATTGAAAAATTGAAAAATGTAAAGAGAAATAAATCCATCCAATGGTGAAAACCACTTCGACGACACCCTGAACAAGTACAATGGTGAAAATTGGGTTACCGACGCTATGTGTAGAGACATTGCTCCTCCCTCCTTCAGGATTCAATCTCATCCTTTCACTTTGCACACACTCACAACCTACCCCTCCATAATAAATTTACCCATTCCCATCATGGCTTGTTATTGATCTACCTAATATTGATTAGCCATTCATAATAAATCCCCTCTTTCACCCTTTCCTCTATAATAAATCAGGTCCAATATATAAGTGGGTCAAAATCCTAAATCTAGTGATGGAAATGGTACCCTGAGCATCGCATGTTTTAAGCAGCATCATCTTTTCATTCCTCCTCATTTTCACGCACAATCCACAAAAAATGGTCATTTGCATCGCCGATCCACAATAAAGGTATCAGTTTCATGGATTCAGGAAGGTTCAAATGAGACACAATCAATAGTGGGCTTTCAAACAAATCAAATCTTTCAGTAGACTTTGGCAACAACATGGTTTTTCAGCATTATCTATCCTTTATCGGGAAAACAATATTGTGGCCAAATCAAACATGTTATGTGGCAAGAAACACAAATAACTTGAGGATTTCACTGAATGTTGTTGTCAAGTCTTGGTTTTCTGTTGATTTTATCTTTTGGTGACATGTCTTTTAGCTTTTCTTGGATGTCTTTAACTAGAGATTCTATCTCCAGGATGTATTTGACTAGAAAGACGAGGATGGGGTATGTTCACCTATTTTTCTATTTGTGGATTGTCTCTTAGTAATGCTATGACTCATCCAAGGATATGAGAATGTTGTGAGTCTAGTATGAATTGGGGCATTCCTTGTTTGTGATTGTCTGATCTCCATGCAAATGGGTACAATGACTTTCTTAGTCGAACCTATACCTAGATTGTCATAACCTATTTGCCATAATAAAGCTCAATGATGATAATAGCACAAGAAGTTATTTTCACTTCAATATCTTCCACCTTCCATGCCCCCCCCCTTTTTTTTTTCCATCCGTCCCTTCCTGAGTCCATGCAGCCTGCTTTCATATGACTGAGTATAATGACACACCAAAAAAATCTGCATTTCATATAACTTTCACTTGCATCAATACATGCTAGCATATCATACACATGCATATAGACATCATGATAGCATCACATCCTACACACATCACTAATTATCATCTAATATAAGAATTTGCATATAAAACATAAAATGACAAAAATAATACATCATGCATCTCATCATGTAAATAACTCATAAGCATACATTTATGTTCATTTTTGCATAGCACACATATAAATCCAGAAAAGAAAAAAATATATTGCATTTCATCATGTACATATTTGCCTCCATATCATAATCATCATAGGCACCATAGAATCATAATAAAAACATGTATACATAAGACTGCATCATCATATAGAATCATTGCATCACATCACATAATCATAACACATATAGAAGCATCACATATCAACACATGCATATAGTTTCCACAAGGATGGATCGTCTCATATATATATATATATATATATATATATATATATATATATATCAAAAATATCAGTGTCATGATACAATGATGTCAAAATATCATATGACTACAAAATCACTTGAAGGTGTCTATATCATCATACAAAGAAAAGTTGATACAAAATGGGATCGTAGGGAGCTATGATGATGACCCTTCCTTAGAGCTGGCTAGCCTCGGTGGAATCTAAGAACTCGAAGTACCCAACCCAGGATCTCCTCATCTGTCTCCTCCTCCTCATAGTGTTGCAGGTGGACCCATGACCCCACCACTGGATGCTCCCCTCCTATCTCTTCTGGTAGTAGTAGAGCGGGAAGCTCTCCAATAACTCCCTGCACTCAACTTTGGAGGTACTGCAACATAGTATAGGTTCCTCCAGTAAGCTATCTCATCCCCTACCTGGAGGCAAAAAGTGAACCCTGATGCAATATCTCCTACAACTATATCCCTAGCCACCTGTATGGTCTCCTTTGCATATGTGTATCTTTGTATGGCCTCATTCTTGTCCCACTACATCTCTCCTATTTGTCACCTCAATTGAGTCACATCCCTCTCGAGATCCTTGATCTCATCGACCTGGCCCTATGTGAACTCTCATGGAAGGCTCCCTCATCCTCCTCTTCCTCTCCTCCCTAGGCTCCCTCATCCTACCTACCCTGTTGTGGGGCATCCTATCTCTATACTTGTGTTTTCTTACTTGGTACCTATCAATGTCTTTGTCCTTGTACCTAGGATGGAACATGTAAAACCTATCCTCCTCTGCCCCTGGGTAGCCTCGGTGGTCTGCCTCCCTCTCTACCTCCCTTTCTTGCATCCCTGCCTCCCTGTGCACCTTCTACTCTCCCTCTATCCCTGGGTCCACCCCTACCTCTAACCATCCTCCTAACTCCCTATTTTTGCAGTCAACCTCCACCTCCATCCTCATCATCATAATCCTCCTCTGTGGTAGGTATCGACTCTGCTAGGTCTATGAGTCTAGGAAATGGATGAGTTACAAAGTAGGCCACGTATTCATCATCCATGCCAGTGTCAATAACTTCTGGTAGCATATCCCAAGGCATCAACACCAACTGCTCAAACTTGGTAACAACTGCATCATATGACAAAATCGGCCCCCAACGACCCTATTCTCTAACTATCTAGGTGTGTAGGCGAAAAAGAGAGACTAGGCTAACATGCCCTAATCCTACCTTTTGACACACATTGTGGAATACAAAAGAGCCTAGAGGTATCACACAATTGGCTACTTCTTTTTATGGAAGAGAGAGCCATGGGCTACCTATTAGGGTTTCTATTCCTTTGTTGTAATTGAAAGATAAAATGATGCAAGTTCAATTCCTAACCCAAAGTGCAAGTATGAACTAATAACAAGATTGCAGAATTGAGTTCAAACAATGAAAAGCTGTAAACACAAGGACAAGACAAGAATGCCGATGCGTACCCAGAGTCAAAATCTGAGTGAAAATGTTCGGGATGGGGGCGCGGGCGCCACTGTCCTGATTCTGCCCCTGAAACTGCTCCTGAAACTGCTGTTTTGCAACCTGAAAAGCTGTCAGAAACTTGTTGTCTAATAGAGGGACCAGAGCGCCCAGTGCCACTATCCCAGGGACCAAGGCGCCCAGCGTTCCTATCCTGGCAGGACCAGGGCACCCCACGCCCTTGTCCTAGCTTTCTGGGTTGGAATTTGGTGTGAAGTTCTGTCTCGGTCTGCTTCTCCCAGATCTGTAACTTGCAGCGTCATCCGAATCTCAAAACCTGCACTTATATCTGAAAAGGTATGGTGGGCGGCTAGATAGGGTTTTGCCTTAGTCAAACCCCCGCTTTGGTGATTTCCACCTCCACGAATAGCCAAGTTGTATTGTAAAAGTAGTGTGTGTGCAGACCTTGTGTGTGTGCAAGATCCTAAAATGCAAGTAAGCAAACTAGAGCAATCTAGAAAGTAAACCCTAATTGCTTGTAAATGATAATGTAAATGCTCCAAATCAAGATGCAAAGTGATCTAAAGCATGAATACAAGTGATATAATGAGGCTTATGCAAAGACATGAAAACAACATGAAATCATACCCAACCCCAAGGGAGGGGTACAAGGCAATCTTCAGTCGGTGATCCCTTATTGCTCTTCAATGCTTCAAAGCCCTAAATGGATGAATGAGATTGATGAATGCTTGATGGATGGATGTTGAATGTTATTGAAGTCTTCAAAGATCTGCTCTTTCGCTGCATAGAAAGCCCTTGAAACCAAAATTCCCCTCCTTTCAAATGAAGAAAGAGAGCTCTTATATATGAAACCCTAGGTCTTAATTTCAACTTTTGGCCGACCTAGAGATTGAATCTCCCACCAATTTCTTGGGGTTAAGCTTTATTTTATGATTGGATCGCACTCCTAAAATTTTAGGAAAAATGTCTGGGACCATGTGCACTCTGGGCGCCATGGTCCCAGCAACTTCTCACCAAATTTTCATGGCCATCGGATATGATGTTTTTAGAGAGAATCCCGAAGTTACAATTGATTTCGAGATGTTTTGACCCCCGAAATCAAGCCCCCAAGTTCAAAATAGGACCTAATTAGGGTTTTTGATTAAATGATGTATTGGAGGAATAAAATGAAAAGGGCACACTTTAATGAAAGGGCCCAACTTTATGATATGGGAGATGATAAAAATAGAACCTTAGACCTAATTAAGTGCTAAAGGGGAAATGCAATGCAAAATGCAAAATGCACCAAGGCGGGTGCTAAACTAGGTGTGAAATTGTACCACCCTAGCAAGTGTGTACAATTTACGACGCTACACTAGGCAAACTCACTTGAACCCCGTGGCATCCTCTACTGTCGGCCAAACTACCTGCATACCTTGTCAATCAAGTGTCTGTCGAAAATATATGCAGTCTACCCAAATAGATATCTACTCGTAAAACAAAATGGTAGCTCTGTAACATCCTCCTCCCAGGCCTTGTAGTCTAAGTAGAGTCTCCATGTAACATTGTCAATATCATCAATAACATGCTACCAGTAATCTACCTTCCCAATCCATGGATAGGAAGTTACCATGCTATATAAATATGTGTACGAATGCCCATGTTCTCCAAATCTGAAAAGAAACAATGTAGTCACAACAATGTTCTCGTAAGCCCACACCTACAGTAGTGTAACCCCGCATCCCAACCCGCAGCCACCGAGGTAAATAAACTAGTGCAATTCATTGTATAGATGTGCCAAAATGCATGGCCCCCTTGTGAATCTCCTATTCTCTGTCACGAGGATCTCCAATGTCCTCCCCCATCCGACAACCAGACCTCGTGTAGCCCCTTCGGGACATAAGAACCCGCTAATCATCCCTCCCACCACACCAGCTAGTCTCGGTCTGCTGGAATACATGACATCCCAACTCAGATGTCATGGTCTCAAATCCAAATCTAGGTCTGCGAAGAAATGTTTGAGTGCATCCATGTCTCCCTCCCGTTCATATACTACAAGATCCCTATGGATTGGTACCTGCAATATCATGTAAGCATCCTCTGAAGTAACTAACATCTTTCCAATCAGCAAATGAAACGTGCAAGTCTCTCAATGCCATCTCTCTGCAAGAGCAGTTAGCAATCTGGTCTTCATCCTAATCTCTGGCATGTGTAACACATGTCTTAGGCCCATAGCCTCAATGTCAGCATGCTCCTCAAAGGTCAACTCTGGTCGCAATATCTGAGCCACTGGAAATATCTCTCGCGACTCTAACTGGGGCAAGTACTCCTACATCTAGTCAACTCAATCATGTCAATCGTTGTGGTACTCATGTTCATCACATAGTGCTACTCCTATCCTAGTGCTTATGCTTATCAAATGGCGTTGCATCCTATTAGTGTATATGTTTATCACATTGCACTTGATCTCCTATTTTTCTAGAGCACTCGCCGGATTTTATCAATTCAATGACTTATCCTATATTCAACATAGTAAACCTACCTATTTAGGGTACTTGTCGAGTGAATCTTGTTAGCAGTTTATCTAATTGACAATGCATGTTTATCATAGATTTGTCAATTCTAGCTTATCTTTCAGTTTGTTTTCCTAGGGCACCTATTGAGTGAATCCCATTAGCAGTTTATCCAATTGACAACATATGTTCATCACATAACCATCAATTTATGTCGATCCTAGACACATACGTGTTTTTGCTATGCAAACATGCTTTTATCACGCAAACATGCTTTTATCCTACCTATACTTGTTTTGACAACATAACCGTGCTTTCTTAGCACAAACACGACACTGCTGGACATAAATGTGCTTTTTCTTCACAAACATGGTTCTGTTCTACCTAAATGCAACTTTTTTACATAAATATGCATGTCTATCATAGACGAGCTTGCATTAATGCGTAGATGCGATTACATTCCTAAACGCACCCTAATTCGACCTAGACATGACCATTCATCGCATACACATACAAACCTAACCTAGATGCGCTAAGACCTCAAATGCCGCTTTTGTGTTTTTGTTCAACTATTCTAAAATACATTAAATGCAGCAATAAATGTAGAAATGCATAAAGCAAGGTTCAGGTACATACCGGCTCACACATGCCATTTGGTCTCTGGAACCATTAGATGCGATCGAACTTGTATAGCCTATCTGCCATTTCTCTTGCTCTACTTACTGCTCTCTAAGGTCTAGGTGCTCTAATCTTTTGGATGTTGTGGATACAAATGAGGATGTTTTCCTTGTGACCTGTACATATAGGCTGCTTAGCCCTAGTCTCTAGTGTTAGTATTTTTTTGCTCGAGTCAGTCTCTTTTTCCCGCGTGACCTTGTCACCCTACCTTGTCAGTCTTTCTAGCCTTTATTTCTTATTGAGAGATTGTCTGCAATTCTTTCATTTTTTTCATCCAATCTCGAGGGGGCATATCATTCCCATCTTGGGGCAACTTTGTATAAGTTTATCTTCTTTGAGCCAACATGACAAGTTGCATTGTCTCAAAGAGAGACAAAATGTAGACACCTAAAATTGTCCTTATTAATTAAATAAATATTTTTATTTATTTAATTATTTTATGCTAAGTCTTCTATTAATTAAATAGATATTTACTTATTTAATTAATTCATTTAGCATTTTCTAGACCTTTTCTCATTTAAATAAATATTTTTATTTATTTAAATTATCTTTCTCCTTAAATTAAATAAATACTTTTGTTTATTTAATTGGCCCCACTTCTTCTATTAATTAAATAAATCTTTATTTATTTAATTAATTCATTACATTTTTCCTCTATGATACATGTCACTTATCTCTTAATCCTCCTTTACCTACCCCCTTCATTATTCTATTATTTCTTCTAGCTACCCTTTAATCCTATCCAACCATTTATGTTTTCATCTCTTAATCTTATCCTTTCATTTTCTAAAGCGTCTTCTATATAAGAGGACACTTCATTATCAACCCTAATCAATGCGTCTAATCACCTTATGCAATCAATCTTTCTTGCGATTAAACGACTTCAACCATAATCTGTTCTTTGTTGAGCTCTTGTGGATACATAAAATCTGAGAGCAAATTTATCAAACAAGATCAATGGAGATAGGAGACAATGAAGATTGAAACCCTACTTGGCATGTGAATGGTAATATTATTTTATTTTGTTGATTTGCATGTTCTTAGTTATCTTCATTGGTGTATGGTGAATGCTTGGTTGTAGAACTAGGGTTTATTATGGTTGGATCTTTGTGGTTTTACAATAGTTTATCATCATCATTTTTCACCATATACAATATTAAAGTACCTCCAATTATGAGAAAGAAGGATCTTGAAAGAAACCGTGTTGTTTGGACCCCCCCAAGATAAGATGGCTAAAACTAAACTTTGATGGAGCATTGAAAAGCAACCCGGACCCTTCTGATGTTGGATGCGTTATAAAGGATCACAAAGGAATCATTAAAGGCAAATTAACTATCCCCATCTCACCTGATACCAATAATATTGCTGAATTCAATGCTATCTTATTGGGCCTCATCGGATGCTCCAAGAAAGGTATTAAGAATCTTGAAGTTGAAGGGGACTCCACAATCGCTATCAACGCGATCAGAACAACAAGAATCCCTAACTGGAGATTTCAAGCATTGCTGGAAAATATTTTATCAACTTTGGACAAATTTAGAAACTTTTCTTACAGGCACATTTACAGGGAAGCGAACTCAGAAGCAGATTTTGTCTCCAAATCAACATCAGAATGGTTGGATTTGAGATGGTGGGCGGATGAATATAAGGATTATAATAATCATTGATCACTCCCTTCTGAAAGATTTGGTAGTATTAATAGGGTGTTTCATTTTGAAGGCAGTCCACCAGACTCTTCTTCTCCTGGCAAATTCAAAATTTCTTAACGGGTAGTAAGGGTGCATGGCCAAACTCATGCAGGGGATTGCTCCAATTTTGAAATTTGAATTTGAATTTTTGAACAGTTGAATAGTCTCTAACAGCTGCTTGTAGAAAATTCAACTATATCGCTAGCTCTTTCTTCATATGGACGTGGGTCTATTCAATGTCGAGCTAGAAGCTGAGGTCATATGGTACCAGACCAAACTAACTACCACAAGCAATATTCTGGCTAGTACTAGAAAATTGTCAAAAAATCCAGAGAGATCCAAGGTTGATCTTTCTTCCCAACTTCCCCCGAGATCATTTAGCGGTGGTCAGACAACCTGTCCTTTTCCAACTTTAATTTGATAAAACTTAGCTAAATTTCTTTTTAAAAGTGACAGGTGACTATACCAAATTTGGTAGCATCGATTTTCCCCAGCCTTAATAACATCACTTAGGAAGAATTAAATGGAAAGGGTACGACTGGTAATTAGGTAGTCCACCAAGATCTCATGCAATCTAAGCAAGTGTATCTTGAAGCTCCAAAAGATTAAGTGCATCCAACTACAAGGCATCAATATCAAGTTTTAAGGAAGGCCCAAAAGGGCAGGAAGCCTGATAATCTCCATGTAAATTTTGAACATTAACTTCTTAATATAAATATCTTTGACGCTGTCGTTTATCGACCCAAAAATAAAATGATAAATGGCATTGGCCAAGAACTGGTATTTTATCAAAAGTGCAGACAACATTTTGACATACAGGCTTATTTCATCTAGCATCATTTTAACAGTGTATGATGTTAATTAATAATTTATAAAAATTTGAATATCTTTCTTTCTTCCTTATATATTCAGAGAGAGAATTGTCCAAACTTTGAACTCACCATCATTTATATATATACAAACAAAAATACCATCCCCAAAATGCATCCCCTGTCGTCCCCATCTAAGAAATGCCCTGGAACATAGGTCCACATCTCTCAGAGAGACCATATTTTGTTAGCATTTTGGACTTCAATGACATGGCTGCTATTCAAAATCCAGAACATGGGTTTGGGTTCAGGCTTATTTAAAGGCTTACTACAGATCAATTCTATGGGATCAGGATTTTTATCTTCGCTTCTATAAAATATTAGTAACAGAAGCAGTCTGGAAACGTGCCTGGACTGCAATATTACAATTATCTCAGATCTAAAAGGAGGTGTTAACATTCCTCTTGCTGAGAAACCTTTTTTATATTGGTTTTGAACCTGAAAAACCTAAAATGGGAATTGGCGATTAGATTTTTATCAGGGCTAAATGCAGAGTAATCCTTCATATTGTTTTTTATTTTTTTCAGAAAATTCTTAGCAAGAAGAACAAATCACCGGAACCCTGCTTGAATGGCAATGACATAGCTACTTTAAAACTGAGAGGACATGGGTTTACATCTACTGATCAGGTTTTCTTCTCTCTTTGACCTTCAAAACCCATTATTGGAATCGGGGATTAGGTTTTTAATAAGGGCTCAATACTGTTCAAAATATTTAATGTTTCTGTCCTCAAGAAAATTATTAGAGTAGCTCTCCGTAAGGGTTCAACGCCCATCAAAATATTTAATGTGATTATTTTCAAGAAAGTTATCACTATGCGAGACATCTTGCTGCAATTTTGGTTGAAGTGCAATAGCAATACTAGAGCCATGCCAGAACTGGAAGTATGATTGTTCATGTCTTTTTCGATAAGAGATCAAATTCTCTTTGCTCTGAAACTTCAAACTCTAGAATTGGAACTGTGGAGCAGGTTTCTATTTGAAGTCTCAAAGCTTATCAGTCCTTTAATGTTTACTATTCTTAACAATATTAAGAGGAAGAAAGAACAATATTGCTTTGAGCCAACTTGATTTGCAATGATAGAGCATCCCTCGTTTTGGAATATATGTGGATCGAGTGTGATCCTTGCTATTAATGTTAGCAGTAGCAGGATGTTCTCTTCTAGCCCATGGAATCCGCCTCCTATAGGACTTTTTCCTGCAACTCCACCACAAGTTAACAGTGAAGGAGAGAGAGGCAGAGGATAAAAGGAGGAAACTCAGAGAGTAAATAAAAACAGAGGTGACGGAAAATTTTGCTAGAAATATCGTATATTCATATATATTTAAAACATTATAGAATATCCACGAAAAACAAAATTAAATAACACAAGGGGATTTTTTTCTCTTATACTTTAAGAATTAAATAGTTGTTTGAGTCCCAGATTCTGTGGGAATGCCAACAAAGGATTGTTTAGTGGGGTTGCAGGGTTGTTGAGTTTGTGTCAAATCACCATTCGCTCACAATCTCAGACCTCCTTTTGTATTGCCTTACGCTTTGGAGATACAAGCATATTACAGTATGACACACAGTTTACTCATTTTTAAAGTTATAAATTCACTTCTTCTCACTTTAAAAAAAATCAAAAAATAAATATCTAAAAGTTCATTAATAAATTTCACATGTACGAATAGCTGTTCATTTTTAACATTTTTGGATCATAATTGATCCATTTGCGCACCTATATTGATACTCATAGGGCACGAATAATGGGGCATTTGTGCATAAGCATTGACAATTTGAAGTGCACGGTTATTTAGACATCGTTAAGCAAGTATAGGGTGACACTTTGAAATGTGTACTTTTTGACCCATGTGCGCATAACAGATCCCACAGTGTACATAATTACTACCGAGAAGCCAAAACAATAGCTATAAGCAATTAATTCACATCCAGAGACAACAAAAAACAAATCATTAAAATGTGATGTACTAGAATCTGTGGGTGCACGGAATTAGCTATAACAACTATTAGTAGGCTTCCCATAGGTATTAGTATAGAAATATAAAAATTGCTAGGGTTGTAGATATTTACATAGTTGAATCTTGAATTAGTAGTTAGGTATTAGTATAATCTTTTTGTCATATTTAAATAAAATTATATTAGAAATAAAGATACAATATTTCTACAATCTATTATAGATGTAAAATGAGTTTCTCATGAAAAAATAGGTTAGAGCTTCTAGATCAAATACAATTCTTTGAGATTCATTATACATGTCTTATAGTTTATAATATAGATGTTTTATGCTAATTTTTCTTCTTAATGATGGAACATAGAATATGATTTAAAATATTATTATTAAAAGCTACCATAACTTTATTTTAAAAATGCTTTCAAATACTATAGATATACTTTACCCTACTAATGAGGGACTTGTGTGCTCTACATTTGCTTCTAGTTTCTTTAGAAACTCCATTTTTAGAAAAATCTTACAATTCATATATTCATGTTTCTCAAATAAACATATAAATTTATCACTAAGTTATGGTTACGAACAATGGATTGAAATTTGGGTTTGGAGACAATGAAATCAAAGTGCTTTGATAAGCATCCTTGTTTTCACTATCTAGAACAAATAGAGATTGAGATGCAAGACAAAGTGCTTTGATAAGCATCCTTGTAGCACTATCTAGAACAAAGAGAGATCAAGATGTGAGACATATTACATGAGCTTGTGATAGTTATGGAAAGTCTATAAACTTGACTGTAAAGAGGGCATAAAAATTTCTTGTAGCTTGTTTATGGCTACAATTAAAATATAAGCCTTACTTTTATCAATATAAAATTGATTGTAAGTGAAGTATATCACAAAAGGACCAAAAGAGAATTCGTTGTATTATTTATTACTATAACTAGAAGATAAGATTTGTATTGATCAATCTTACACATAAATAGATTCTCCATAGTGTTAAGTGTATTATAAAAGGAGCTTGGTTTGTTAATCTTTTTAGATTATTCCATCAAAATATTTTTCTTGAAAGAAGCCTAATAGTCACCTTCATGTATTTACAAATTTTAAGGTAAGATTGTGTTATGAGGAAACACTTTTGGTTATTTAGAACATTTTTTTTGATTCAAGTTGAATATGTTAGGTAAAATTTATTAAATTATCATTAGATTTAAAAAATTAGTGGGTTTGACAATTCTCAATTTACTTAAAAATTAGATGAATTATTATTACTAGTTGCAATAGTGAAGATAGAAATGCGATCTTGACATATTGGGATGTATATAATACTCCAAAACATCTGGAATAAAAATATTCATAATTTATTATATGATACATATAATGTTTATTAACTAAGTCAAATAGATTTTGAAGGAGCATTGGAAACCTTTACAAATAGCCAAAGATTAGAAAAGTAATAGCCAAACAACAACATAACATTAAAAAACATGAAACCCAAACAAAGACAACAAAAGATAAAATAAAGAATATCATTGAAAACAACAAAAGAAATAAAGCACATTAAAACCTAACTATATCTACCTATGGTTCTCTACCACCTCTACCTCTTGTAAATAGAATTTCTCATGGAGGTTAATAATGTCTTGGTGTTCCTTATTTTCTTCTTCAAAAGTCATTTTCAACTGATGAGCATAGGAAATCCCATTATTTTTACATAATATTTTCCTTTTTACCTTTGTATTTGTTTGTCTTCCTATCACCATTTGTTGAAGGAACTTTAATAGTTAATAAAATGTGTAAAGGAAATTAAGATTGTTAAAAATACCAAAAACCATAATAATGCTGACTATTTTGTGATAAAAAATGATAGGGGATGGTTAAAGAGGTACTATTACTGTTGCACACGTGGGTTATGGAAGATCAATGAAATGAAATTGTTAGAAAGATATTGGGCAGCCAATCATTTTTCTATAATAATGGCTTGCAACCTTTAATTGATTTTATAAAAATATGTTGTTCCAAGTGACCAAGAGCCAAACAAATTCAAACTTATTAGCATAGGAGATTAGTATATATATGTATGTGTTGAAAGTCATAAATACCATAATAATATATATATGAGCCTATGCTTGTAAAGATTAGAACGAGCAGAGAAAACGATAACAAAAATAGAATAAAGCAATAAGAAGTGACAACACACGATTTATCATGGTTCGGCAAATATGCGTACATCCACACTCAAAGCAGAGAATAACTTCTATTAATCAATCCAAATACATGGGCTACACACAACCATTATATAATCATATTCAAATATGAAATGAACAGATGGGAGAACGTGAAGGGTCATGTGACCGTTGGACTTCACATTCCCAACAATCTCCCCCTTGAAGGTCAACTGGCACAACCATGCACTAGCATCCCTGCTTCCATTTTTGAAATTCACATTAAAACCAGCCTGCTAGATTTTAGCTTCGCGAACTCTTGTTCACATACGCTTCGAATCAGCCTTTTCCAAATCAAAGCAGAGTTAAAAACTCTATCAGACACAAACTCACCCATTATGTCAAAAACCGAAACACCACTTTCGATAGGTTCAGAATACTCTCCATCAAGGGCTCCTGTTTCTCTGCTCCCCCTGTGACAGGTCACGGTCAAAAATAGAAACTCCAAAAAAATACTCAGCAGGCACCAAATTCACCGAATAATAGTGTAACGCTTCGCTGATCATGTCCAGAAGCAAAGGATCGTTATTATTGGTCTCCTGCTCAATGACTATTAGGGAGATAACTTGTCCGGCCCTGAGCTCTAGCATCCAGGCTAAACGGGAAATTAAGGACTCTGGAATGCCAACTACTTGTGCCACAGCTACATCAGCTTCATTCTCCGTTGTAATCAAACCCTTATTTGCTTCCAAAGCATCTGCTACATCTCGTAGAATCTTCTGTCGTTCATCAGTGGAAAGACCCTGCAAACGCCGGCTAGCATCTCTTGCAGCAACTGCCATCTTACGGGCACTGACATCTTTGTTTGGTAACCATAAATGAGCATACTTATGGAAACGTTTCCCTATACAATCACCTCGCAGAACACCTATCGTCGATTCCAGTTCTTCCTCACTTACGGGAATAACAAACAGCGTGTTAAAAAACAAAACCCTGTGAATCACTGTAGCGACCTCTGCCATACTCCCAGTTTTATTCTTCACAATAATTAACTGAGTAATTCGTTCACCACCGTAAACCTGAAAATCCTGATGAGCGTGATTGAAGGGGATCACAGCAACTAGTCCACGATAATCTGCATCAATAACCTTAGCACCAACAGCTATGGAATGCTTCCAAGTCAGCCCAGAACGAGGAGCAATTCGATCATACGTTCCCTCTGGTATAGGCGATACCAGCTTTACTGCTTCCTCCGCATAGCCAATCAAAACAGTTGCATCCTCACAAAGGCTGTCACTAGCCAGAATCAGGCACTCTTCCTCTAAAATTGGCACTTGAAATCTTGTATAGTTCGTAGTCGACATTCCCGTTTTTTTCTCTTCCTCGCTCCGGCTAGCTATCTTAACGGCTTCAACGACCTTTGTAAATGTGTCCACGCTGGCAAGAAAAATGACTGCTGCTGACATCCAATGAGTACGTTGTATTTGGTTGAACATGCACGGGCTCACGGTGGTGTTGCTACTGTTACCGGTTATTGTAGGTGGCAGCATGGTATAGGCGTTAACGCCTCCTCCGGTGGAGGATCCCATGCACCAGCCTTGGGGAAATGTCCATGTGGGTGGCGACACGAATTCCTTTTCACATTCATCAAATGGTCGTGAACTAGTAACCACTAATGTCGGCCAAGCATCCTCAAGCTTTCCGGTGAGAAAAGAGCCACTATGCTCCGTCAATACCCAACTCCGCTTCCGATTTCTACGTAGAGCATAGGCCAGGTCATTTGACCTCTTTTTCAATTCTCTCCCATCTTGCACTGGAGCTTCACACCACCCATTCATGGCGGCCTCTATACCAATTACCTTCGGATTTGATTTCTCGCTATTGCTATGAATTTTCATATGCGCACTAAGAGCCCTTCCGCATGCAAACTGCCTCTCACAAAGCTTACAGAAATGCCTCAAATTTTCTGCGCCTTCAATCTGCGCTCTTCCACTGAAAGTCCCATTTCGCAAAGCAATTGCACCGCCAAAATTAGCACAATCCCTGGAAAACTCACGACTACCGTGAATTTGAAGTCCCTCATGAAGCTTACGTGTATCAAAGGGTTGGCAGAACTCTTGCGTTGGCAAAGAGAGAGGCGATAGAGTGCTCTGCTCCTTACGAGATCCCTCATAACAACGTGGAGTCTCAATGAATGACCCTTGGAGACAACGATCACAAATAGGGGTGTTAGTGTGCCCTATGTCATGGGACGACGATGGTTTGGAGTCACCATCCATATCCATCCAATTAGGTTCGTGAACCCTATCTCCTTTCTCTATCTGTGATGCCTTAAATCGCTTTGTAGCGATGCCCACTGTCATCGGCTCCTGTCAATGGCTGCTTCCGCTTCAAACCAGAAAACCATCTTTCATCTTGCACTTCTTCATCTAAGTCCATAGGCTCAAAGTCATCTATGAGTTTATTTGTGTAAAGGTTGTCATCATCATGGGAGTGCCTCTTTATTTTTGCCAAGGCCATGCCATCTATAGAGCTTTCTGAAGCCAAAATTTCTCCCAGCCCTCCTTGCTCTGCTGCCTCACTCCAATCTGCACCCTCCTCATCCCGGGAGTCAACAACAGATTCAACTTGGGTCTCCGATGGCATACACTCTTCCTCCCGCAATCTCTTGAGTTCATCCTCTTCAACAACAACCTCTTTTTCAGCATCTTTCAGCTTAGAAATTCCAGCGTCTATATAGGGACTATCATGGCATTCAACCTTCACCACACGAATGCCAATAACTTCCCGGCCATTAACAGTATGGCCAATAAGTGCCAAGGCTGGCTCAAGGGGAGAGCAAATAAGAATCCCAACATCCTTTTCTTTCACTAGATCCTCCTCTTCAACCGAGTCCCCCTCTTTCTTCCAGCCATCGCACCAATGTACGTGGCGCTTGAAGCATAGTTTTACATGGAACGTAAAACTACCATAGAAGTTATAAGTTTTACCTTCTCCTTCTTCCTCCATCTCTGCTCAAGCCAACATGGCTCTGATACCATTGTAAAGATTAGAACGAGCAGAGAAAATGATAACAGAAATAGAATAAAGCAATAAGAAGAGACAACACACAATTTATCGTGGTTCGACAAATATGCCTACATCCACACTCAAAATAGAGAATAACTTCTATTAATCAATCCAAATACATGGGCTGCACACAACCATTATATAATCATATTCAGATATGAAATGAACAGATGGGAGAACGCGAAGGGTCATGTGACCGTTGGACTTCACATTCCCAACAATGCTCTATTTCAAAAAGTATGAATCTTTACTTGTTTCTATTGATGACCAATTAGTGTGAAGTATTTTTTTTTGTAGCTCATCGGTTGGCATTCAAGGAGGTAGGGCCCACTCCACCTAGTTTTTTATTTTTAGCTTTTATGTGTGGTGTGAGTATTTAATATGGCAATGCAACTTTAAGACATTTTCTAGTTTACTTCATTCTTCTCTGTAATCATCGCATATTCATCATTCAAATAAGAGTTGATTGATTTCATATTATGTTATATTCTGTTTATGTTAGTTCATTTATTACAAGTGTGAAGTGTGTTAATTTGGTTTTAAGTTTGCAGCTAAGTGCTTTGTTGTTATTTAAACTGTTCCTAACAGACTTCTTGTCATAGAACAAAAGCAAGGAGAAAATAGATTAGATTGTTAATTCAAAATGATTGTATGTTTAGATGCATTTCATATTTACTTAACTCATTGTCCTTGGCTCTTAAGCATAAAATCACAACATCTTTTTAAGCGTACTAACTCTTGGATTGACACTTAACAACAAAACTAGGATTACTATCAAAGATTGATTAAGCCAATCCAATAGAATCATAAGCATAATTTCACCTTAATTCTTAGCTACATTTTTGTCCATCATTTTGGTGTCATTGCTAGGGAAAGGTGTTAAAGGCCTAAAATTGTTGTGAGTTAAGTTAGGACTAGAGCACCAAGGCAAAAGTCCATGTAATCATCGACCTTGCCTAGGTGATTAACTCTGGTTTGCACTATTATTGATCATATAGGTGCATGAATCCCTACATGGATAGTAAAGGAAGATTTGCTAAGAAAGATATATCAAGTAGTTTCAAACAAGAAAGACCAAAATCAATTAAAAGGCCATTGATAGAGAAAGTGGTAGTTAAGCCAGATCTGGAAAATTGTATTGTAGAGCCTTCTATTATTTCTCCACTTAGTATATCACACATAATTCCTGAGTTCCCTCAAGAGAAAATAATTACTCTAGAGTTTGCTTGAGGATTTGTTGATTCCTTTGAACTACGTAATGGAAAGTCTATTGAATTTTTTTTTCAATAATTTACATGTTGAATATCTAGAATACCGAGAGGGGAGGGGTGAATCAGTATTCCCTTGAACTTATTAAAAATTCTAACTAACCAATCACATAACATATTTTGAATGCAGTAAATGAAATTAACACAAAACACAAAACACTAGATTTGTACGTAGACAACCCATTATGGGAAAAACCATGGAGAGAGTGTTCTCTCAAGTATAATGCAATATGTAGCCAATTACATAGTACAAGGGGTTGGCTAACTACCGGTGAGGGCTCATAGTTAGATAATAGAAGACAAAATTGAACTATTACAGTTGCAATTGACATATGCATGAATTGTAGTTTCATTGAAGTGCACAAACTGTCTTATACATCTATTGTACATGTAACACATAACAATACTCACATCCATAAAACTTCCACATATACACAATATACAAAAATAGTTATTTTTCAACAACCATGCCTACAGCATGCAATACTGATGGCTATATGTATCCACACCAACTATTCTGATTGGTGGGCTTAACCAAAAAGTAGTGAGACCAAAATATCTGCATGCAACAGAAAACAAATATCTTCATAACATGTCGAATTCCAAATTCATAAAAAATTATTTGTAGAACATGCCACCAATATTTCCTAATGGGACTTGATCCAAAAATGCCTTGTGGATTATGCCTTCTTCACATCCAGATAGGATCAGACCCAACACACATTCCAATAAGGTGGATACCAGAACTTTAAGTTGTATAAAGTAATCATACATACATTGCATATAAAGAAATAATGCATACTGAAGCAAACTGTCAGACCAAAACAAAAACATATCTGCTAGACCACATAACATCAATGACATCAATGACAACAGGCCATCAATCTTACCCTTTGTCATTGATGAAAATATAAAGTAATACAATGTAAGTTTGCTTTAGGAAAAATAACTAAAATAACAACTAACTAACTATCAATTGATTGACTGAGAGTTTTACATAAGATGACATAACATAAAATGACATAATGCTATTAAAACTATTCCACACTACTCCCCCTTTGAAAATAATGACAAAGGGCCAAAAAAGATAGAAACTATGCATAAACATAGCTGGAGCTCCCCCTTTGGGAGACAATTGCTATCAATAGGAGAACTGTTTGAGCTTTTGAATGTGTGTGGTCCTGAAGTCCTTGTGTTTATCCCAATGTGACATATCCTCTTATAGGAACTCAATGTGTACCTACATGGATACATGCATTTTATTTGCCTCTTGAATGGAACTAGGTGGAGAATACGTGAACTGTGTGGCTCTGGAGAAGGCTTGAAGTTCATGATGGATATGCTTTCATTGCTTGAATCTCACAATTTACCTAAGGGAAGAATGATATCATCCCTTTGCTGTCGTAACTCATAGTATTTCTCATGGAGTTCTTCAATTGTAGATCTTTCGAAACCAGATACGTCCTTAGATAACTTACAAGTAATCTGCATAGGCCTATCAGATCTTTTCCTCAATAATGTTCATTTCATCCTTGATACTCTTTGTGGCATCTGGCCACTGAAGGCTGTATGAGAAAAGTATATCACCATTTTGACTAGCCTTGAGAGATAAGTTGTGTGAGCTGATAATGTGTAGTCTCACACTTAGCCTTGAATTCTTGCAACAACTTCTCTCGGTCATCTGCTCTGTCTTTCTCATATTTCTCCTTAAATTTGTTAGAGTGACTATTCAATGAACTAATTAACATCTTGCATTTGTCTCCATTGGGGATGTCTAGTTCTAGTTGACACTTGGGCATCACAACATGGAGTTCTACCAATAAATCCTCAACAATTTTATTATTTTTCTGAAAAATCTTGTCTAGCAGATGATAGAAAGGCTTCTCCAATTTAGAGTTTCTGAACTAGATCAAAATTGAGAAATCAACTGACTACATAGACAAAGTGATAAGTTGAATGATTAATGGTCTAGTTAACAATTTCTTCCATGAATCTTCTGTAGTACTAGAGCTGGTACCAATCATTGTCACTGAACCATATACATTCACACTAGATTCCTTCACTAGATTAGCTATCTCTTCTTCTAATTGATCCTTGGGCTCAAGTTCATTCCTTTTAGGCTCAACTATCACTTGTTCATCTTGATCATTAGAACCTTTAATTTACTTGCTTTTTCTGGATTCAAGATTTACTGGAGGAACACCAGAAGTTTTGGGGGCATCCATCACATTATCCATAATAGATGTATCGTCAACATGATTATTATTAGGATTATTAATAGGGTTTTCAATAGGATTATTAGATACATTCTCAGGCTCACTAGTAGGGGTATTGGAGTCAATCGAGGGAAACATACCAAGATTATTTACAATAGACATTACTTTTTTTGTGATTTCATTCTTAAAATCCTCCTTGGCATTATTCTCTCCTAACATGAGATTGCCTAGACTTCTTTTTATTCTAAGTTCATTTTTCTAGGCTTCTATGAGACTAGCCTTATCTTCTTTCGAAAGAGAAGAACCAATAGACTCAAAAAACTTATCTTTAAAAGATTGTTCTTCTTCTCTATCAACTTGCTTGATTCTAATCAATTCCTCATAAAGTTCATTCAAAATATCATTTTTTAAATTGTTCTGCGACACCTTTTAATTTGACAAAATGCAATAGAAAATCTTGAACAATACAACTTTTATCTTCATCATTGACTTCAACATAAAGTTCTCCTACCTATTTCAGATCATCACATTGAGAAAGTGATTCAAACAACTTTTCCACAACAAATGGCTTCTTGACTTTCTTGGCCTTAGGCTTCCGAACATGTATCTCATATTGCTCATAATATTCTTCCTCTTCAAACTCAAGAATTATTGTCTTTGTTTGCTTCCATTGGCTTTTATGAGGAAATAGATGAGGGAAGATCCTTCAAAGTGGCTTTAGATGCTCTAGATGAGCTAGCTAGTCTTTCAGATCATCTAAAATTAGTAACCTCTTCCTCGGTAAGATTGGCCTTAGCCAAAGATTCTTGAATAGATTTCTTAACATTCTTTTCTCTATCTTTCTTCGAGTGTTCCATGTGAACCTTCAAGGGTTTCTCATCCACGGTGCCGAACCATTCTTGAGTTTCATCTATCAAACTCTATAACAGAACTTGAGTTGTGCCTTCAATCATCTCCTCGGTGACTTCATATACAAATTCCTTGGTACAACTACTTCCATGTAGTACTTATCAGTTGTAAGCACAAAAGTTATGTCATCTTTGTACTTAGCAACTATTTCCTTTGGTATCCTTTCCCTTCCCTACATATTCAACTAAAAAATAGAAAAATAAGCTACAAATTATTCTTCTCTTACTATGTCACTGATGAACAGGTTTAGTCTTTCTACAATATGATGATCTATAGGCCTATCTAGAGACCAGAGAACCCTTCCTTGACCGAGAACCTCTTGTAAGAAGTAAAATAGAATGCATAGAGCTAGGGTTCTGAATTTGAATGGGTACTTTTTTTTTCCTTCTTTGGGCAAGATTCTCTAGGAAATGCTACCACAAGATCTCAAAGAGGTCAAAATCCTTATTCATCTCTGGCATTTTGTAAGCCATATTCACTATAGTGGCCGAATTGAAGTTTTCCTAGTTTGTGAAGTAAATTTTTTTTCCAACTATTATCAATAAATACTTTACTGTCAAATTCTTGATGGTGTTAATGGCTAGAGAGTGATTTTCAAAGGTTACACCTATTAAATCCATGACATCTTTGTTCTTTGCAAATTTTAAAGTGAGAATCTCTTTGGAATTGCTCAGACTGGTGATATCTCTCATTACATCTTTGGTAATATGATGAGTTTGATCCAACCATATAAATTCATCATGAAATTTGCTCATTGCTATCCTGATCCATTTGTCATCATAGCAAAAGTTGGGAAAATCATTCCATATATCTAGACTCTTCTCAGTTGGGGTTGCAAACTTAGATCTTACTATTGAAATGTGGTGACTGATCAGCAAAGTACTGTGTATGGTGGACGTAACCCATTCTGGGTGAACCACGTTAAATCTCTATGTTATCTGTGTCCTATTTTATTTCTTTATCTTTTGTATTTAAATCTGCATATAATTGTTAGTTCATATTTGCTTCATATCTTCTTGAAACCCTAACACTTACCTAACCATGTTCATTGATCATTTTGTCTATCCATAGCTCCAACATTTCCCCATGATGGCTAAACTCCTCTAGATTCACGTGGATAAATAATCATATATTTTTGGCCAAAACTACTCCAATGGGTATTGTTATGGGACTTTTTCCCCAAAGTTAAAATACATTAATGAAAAGTATTTAAATAAAAAAGAAAGAAATAATCATATTTATAAAATGATTATTAAAAACCCATGCAAGTGTGTGATGGTTTGAAAACCCAACCCTTAAGGCTTATATAATTCATTTATGTGAAAATTGGAAAAAGGGGGGATGTATGGAGATTATACCCAGATAAAGAATACATAAAGAAGGATTAATTAAGGAGAGCACAAGGGAGGGGATAGTTAAAGTCTGTGGCTGGGCATTGGGCATTGGAGAAGGGGAATATAGTGTGTGTCCAACTTGGGGTACAATGTACAACAAGGAGTGTCTTGGTGAGGGTTGCATTTATTTCATGTCGTGAAGGCATGCGAGGTTTTGTGTAAGAACTCGTCCTCCTAGAGTGCTTCCTTGGCATGGAAAGCCAAGGCATGTAACTGTTCCTCTCATTGTTGGATAGAATCCCTCTCTAGATCACACACAGATATGTATTTATATATATAATTATTTCATTGGTTTATTTATTACTGATATTAATGCTATTGAATTTCTATGATCTGATTATTGATGCATATTGATGTTTTTAAATGTTCTCCTATACTATATTGTTGATAGATATATTAATTATCTTAATATCCTAAATATTTACTTAGAGTGAAAAGGGTAGTTACATTATATATATCCTCATGTCTAAGACTACCAAAAACATTTTAGTTCTAAATCTAGCATAACATTTTACTAGTAACTTATAGCTTCATTGACATTATTTATGCCTTAAATAAAATAAAGGGGTTCAATTCTCAATATGTGAAGCATCTATTAAGAAAAAGCAATTTCTAATTTGGTAAGTAGGGTAATACACTTTAGAATTCTTTACAATAACCATCTGATGAATTTCTTCAAACTAAGTTGACATGATAAATACATCCATTGACTGGAATTTCGTTAGAATTAAATTGATCTGCAAAATCAAATAATAAGAATAAATAATTAGAGGTAATACATCTTGAAAATATTTGCCTATAAACCTTAGGTAAATGAATCTTAAAAATAAATGACAAATTAATTTGTAACTTTGTTATAGTAAATTGATTAGGATCGCAATTAAAATTTACTTGGGATAAATTTGAACTGAAGGTTAATTTATATTCAAACTAATAAACTACGAAAAGATTAAATTACCAGCACTGAAACAAATATAACCATCAAAACTAAATGTTTTCGATAAAAATACGTTTTTAAAACAAAAACTACACAAAACAATACCTATGACCTCCCGCGAGTTCTAATTGTGCAAATTAGGCATTCTAAAGACAAGTTATCCGTTTAGTGCACCAAATACAGGTTAGGGTTCACTTGAAAGATTTAATATTTTTTGGTTTTAAGTACAAAATAATCTGTCCGCTCAACTGTGCAATAAATTATGCCACTCAAATATCCATTGTCACCTTTTGCTTAGTCATTTTGATGCGTAACACCGCCTAATACACAACAGAAATAATAAAACATTACAATGCTAAAGAAAATGAACATATATCATTTCCTGAAACATTAAGCATCATGGACTTTGCGTAAAATGGATAATGAGCATATATCATTTGGTTGAAGCTATTCTGGTTCCAAAACAGACCTTTCGTGTACAGCGTGCTAGCGATAGGTTAGTCGGCTGCATCCTTAATCATTCCGTACTGCCGTTTTGAAACCAGAATAGACACGTCCATATCATTTCTTCAGACATTAAGACTTTGTCAGAGGTAAGGAAACAACTTGCGATGTACATGCAAACCCCACATGGAAAGGAAAGCCATAAATAATTAATCTACAAATTTTCAATGCACTAAACAGGCCAGCCAAATCTGGCACAGGAATGCAGAACATTTAATGAAAAATGATTCCTTTAATATTATTTTAAATTCGAACAAACTAAAAGCCTTTGTTAGATAATGTTTTATTGATTGAACTATGCAAAATATGATTTCAAATAGAATAAATGGCAGTCTAAAGATAGGATGTACATAAAAGGAAGAATAAACAACAAGATACAATTACATCATATAGAGACAGCTGACCTACCAGCTCACAATATATAGAGGCAAAATACAAAATTTACTTCTATTATCAAAGAAATATAATTTCAGTTGATCCAATCAGTTCACTGAACATAGCAGAAATATACATGATAGTTATAAACATACAACCAGATTTCATGAAATTTACTCAAATAGAAAACATACAACCAGATTTCATGAAGTAGGGTGAATGATGTGGAGACTTCTTCAAATACTTTTAGAGTTTCCATGTTATTGTAGGCAAAGCAAAAGGTGTTTGATGACACGCCAGATTCATGTTAGATTTAGTTGCCGAAGAAATTAATGATAGTAGTTCTCTCAGTATCGTATTTAGGACTTCAACGTCTCATATTAATTTACTTATTCTTTATCAGATTGAAATGGTACGTGACATAATAATTTATTTTAAGATTAGAAGTCTAAAGATCAAATGAATTTATATTGCATCTCAACCCACGTAATGCTAATGTTTTCAACCCTTGGGAGAAGAGGTGAATACATTTGTCTTATCAATGGAAGCGTGCGGAGAGCCACTCTTCCCTGAAAACTAATTTACAGGTCTGAGAAACTCAAAACATGAAAAAAGTCAAATAGATTTAAAGCAATTTCAAAAAAAAAAAAAAATTAAATATAAAAATTTCTAAACATTCTTGGGAAGGGTGTACTTGGAACTGCATCCTCTTACCAAAAAAGATCATCTTTCAATTATGCTTTGATTAATGAACATACCCTACTCAAAAGCTCCAATTTGAGCTGAGGCAGAGAAGATACAAGCAAGGTTGAGGGCCTGGATTTAAAACTGACAGTTACATTTGTTTAAAAGTTTCTAAGGCCTTCTCAGCATCTATATTGAACATATCCTGCAATCATGGCATTCCATGGGTCAGTATTTCGTTGAGGTGGTTTTTTTTTGTTTTTTTTCACTTGCCTTGTTTATGCCTCGACATTTTGTATACATGTCTACTAGGACACTTGTAACTACAACATCTAACCAAAAAGCAGTTTCCTTTTGGATTTCCCTTTATTATCACTGGACATCTGATACAGTGCACATTATTGTACTGCAAGCCTATTTTTAAGATTGTTTGAGTTTCATTTAGCATCACCAATAATCTCCACAAGAACATTGTCTGTGTTTAAAATGATGGAAACAGCTGACTTCTTGGAAGTCAATTTCTCTTGCAACAAACTCGGAGACGAATTTAGACGTGGTGTAGAAATTAGAGCATAGTCGAAGGTTCTTAACAACTTTAAATGTTGTTCCAAGAGTTATGTTAAACAAACTGAATGCAATATGATAAATTTGTATTATAGTGGCAGATAAATAATTCTTTTTCCTTCTCTATCACAGTACTAAGTAGGTGTCTTGAATCTGGAAAGAAAACCCTGCTTGTTGGCATTTGGTATAACTGATACAGATGAGGTGATGCAGTTGAAGATGGATGACTGCATTGGTAAATGATAGAAATCTATTTGTGATGAGGTAAATGATAGAAATCTATTTGTGATGAAGAGATTGAGACTCTATGAATAAATGACATGATCAGTTATTTGTGTTGTCATTGCTGGCAACTCATGTCAAATTATGTTCCCGATGTTTTGTTTTGTCATCTAAGTGATTTGGTTTACCGGAAGACAGGGTTTACCAGCAAGAGAAGTGCAAGTAAACAGATCATTTTCTCACTGTCGTTCCCTAACAGTTGCAACAGGTTAAATCCCTTAATCAGGTAGGTCCTAACAGGCCTTAAACATTTAAGTCCCCTAACAGGGCAGCTCTCAAAAGAGTTTTAAATCCTCTCACGAGGTTGATCGTAACAGATCATCAAGCTCCTAACCGGGTTGCAAGGAAAATCCCCTAACTAGGTGACTCCTAAGAGGGCCTGCTCTTAATAGGGCGTACTTCAAAAGAGTACAAATATTTGTGGGTACCAACTCCCACTGTCGTTTTTCCCTATTTAGGTTTTCACGTCAATAACTTATGGTGTTTATGTGTGGAATATTTTTCATGTGCTATTCTTGTTTATTTCATGCATTATTTCTGAGACATCGGTTATGATGTTTTATAAGAAGTTTATCAGAGGTTACTGGTACTGATAAGAAGTTGTTTGAGAATTTTTTTGATCTTATTAATAAGGTTAATGAGTTGGTAACTGATTAAGTTTATATGATTGCTTTGGTGGTGAGAGTATTGATAGTTGTGGTAAATGATTTGATTAATGTGTTAAGAAAATCTCATAAAGATGGTTTCAGATCTGACATAATTTTTTTTTTTGGGTCAAAGTTTTAACTGGTCTTAATACTGATTCACCCCCCCTCTCAGTATTAACCGGATCCTCACAGGATTAACAATTGGTATCAGAGCTTTGGTCTTCTGGGTGCAGAAAGCCTAACCACTTGATGAAAAGATTCTGAGGAATTCAAAATGATAAAGAAAGAGGGTCCCAAGTTCAACAAGAATAGCTGCAAGATCTGGAAAGATAGAATGAAGATCTACATCAAAGGTCTTGGTACACAATATTGGAAGCGAGTTGAAACAACATATGTTGCTCCTACCACTACTCTCTTGACACTGGATGAACTCAAAGAGCAACAAGATAACATGCAAGCCCTAGAAGCTATAGTAAGTACTTTATATGATTTTAAATATATTGATGTTCAAGGATTGGAAACTGCGGGTGAGGTTTGGGAAAAGTTAGAGACAATGTATGGAGGAGATGAGCATGTTCAAAGAGCCAAAGAGGAAAGCTTGAGAGGAAAGTTTGATGACATGAGAATGCTTGAAGGAGAGAATATTGGACAGTATGGTCAAAGAATCAAATAAGTTGTTGGTGACATAAAGAGTGCTAGAGGTAAAATAGAAGATGATGCAATAGTAATTAAAATGTTCAGAACTCTTCAACCTCAGTATACTATAAGAGTATCGGCAATCCAAAAACTTAGATCAATTTCAAAGGATAAGGTAACTATTGATTCATTGATTGGTAAGATTACAACTTTTTAGTTAAATAGTTTTGACAATAGCTTGACAAAATTTACTGAATCTGCTTTTAAATCTTTTGTTACAGGTTCATCTGCTAGAAAAGGAAAAGATATATGTTAAAATCATGAGTGTAGGACAAATCATGGAAGTAACTGGGGAAATGAAGACAATGAAGATCAAGTGATGGAACTTGAGGCATTGTTAGCAAAGAGATTTCCAAGAGGTACTGGTAAGTATAAAGGAAAGCTACCTTTGAAGTGTTTCTCTTGTAATAAAATTGGTCATATTGTTGCTAACTTCTCTAATACCGATAAGAAAGAAAAGTTTAGAAGATTCAAAGGTTAGGGAAAGAAACATTGTTATGTTGTAGTAGATGAAGGTGTGACCGATGAGGAGTTGGAAGAAGAAGATGACAATGACGAAATTGTGTTCGTAGCTATGAAGGAGGAACTGTCTAATAAAAAGGCACAAGTATCTCATATGGAGAATAGTGATGAATAGATTATAGATAGTCGCTGATCACACCACATAACCAGAGATAAAAGTAAGTCCATAACCCTTAATGAATTTGATAGAGTTGTTGTTAGATTTGGAAATAACTCTCCCTGCATGGTGAAATGTAAAAGTTAATGATCTATCTGATAAGTCTATAGATACAAGAAGATCAAGACCTGAAAAGGATGATAATGAGGAAAAGTTTGTGATCATTGAACCAGAAGCAAAGAATAATGAAGAACTGAAAAATGGAGAATAGGTGCTCAAGTGGTAAGCGATGACAATGTGGAAGAAGATGAAGAACTTGATGAAGAAGATGCAAAACCGTCATAGGAAATGCCTAGATATGTTAGATTAAATCATTCACAAGAGAAGATAATTGGTGATAAGAATGCAGGTGTGCAAACTAGGAGAAAGATCAGAGAGAACTCATGTTTGATATCTACAATAGAACCCAAGAGAGTTAAGGAATCACTAAAGAATGATGATTGGGTGAATGCAATGAATGAGGAATTAGATCAAATTGAGAAGAATCAAACATGGTCACTTGTTCCTAGATCGAAGGATATGAATGTAATTGGAACAAAATGGGCTTCAAGAATAAATTGGATGAAGAAGGAGGAATTGTAAGAAACAAGGCAAGGTTAGTATACAAAGGGTATGCTCAAGAGAAAGGTGAGGATTATGGTGAAAAAATTGCACCCGTTTCTAGATTAGAAGGTGTAAGGATGCTGCTAGCATTTGCTACATATAAGGGATTCAAATTCTACCAAATGGTTGTCAAGTCAGCCTTTCTAAATGGGATTCTAGAAGAAGAAGTATACATTGAATAGCCAAATGGATTTTCTTTGACTGATGAAAAAGACATGGCATGTAAATTGCACAAAGCACTATATAGTCTAAAGTAGACACCAAGGGCATGGTATGAGAGATTACATGCACATTTAATCAAAATTGGATTCCAACGTTCCAGTGACAACAACAACATTTATTTGAAGACTAATGGAGACAAGATATTGATAGCAGAAGTGTTTGTTGATGACATAATTTTTGGTGGAAATGATGACATGTGTATGGACTTTGCTGATATAATGAAAAAGGAATTTGAAATGTCTCTAATTGGTGAAATTAAGTTCTTTATTGTCTTATAGGTCCAACAACTGGATGGTGGTATCTTTATTTGTCAAACCAAGTATATCAAAGAGGCGTGAGGCGTTGAAGACTGCAAACTGATAGGGACACCGATGGTGATTGGTTGCAAGTTGTCATAGGAAGATGATTCCCTTGATGTTAGTGAAAAAGAGTATAGATCTATGATTGGCAAGCTACACTGTGTTGTCCATAGCAGACCGAACATTGCTCATGCTATAGGATTAGTAGCTAGATTTCAAAAAGAGCCTAAAGAGAGTCACATGGTGGCTGTGAAGAGAATTTTTTGATATCTCAAAGGCACAATAGACTATGGTTTATGGTATCCCTATAAAGGAAAATTTACTTTAGATGTCTTTACTGATGCTGATTGGGCAGGTAATGTGGATGATCGGAAAAGAACAACTAATGGAGCTTTTCTACTTGGAGGAAGATTAGTGGCATGGATGAGCAAGAAACAAATTTATGTTTCTCAATCTATAGCTAAAGCATAGTATGTAGCTTCATCCATGAATTGCACATAGGAAATATAGATGAGACATGTGCGATTCAAGATAGATATGTTAGAACCGGTGACTATCTATTGTGATAATACAAGTACAATCAACATTTCTAAGAATCCTGTACTTCATGATAGAACCAAGCACATTGAATTGAAGTATCACTTCCTAAGGGAAAGAGTTCAAGAAAAGGAGGTGGAGATGGAATATGTGAAGAGTAAAGATTAGTTAGCTGATATCTTTACTAAGCCCTTACCTAAGGCTACCTTTGAGTTTCTTACAGGTAAACAAGGGGTTAGAACCCTACACCAGAAGAACTAAAATGATGGAGATCCATCAATCCTATGGATTTCATGTTTATTTTTCACTAATGATTGATGAAGGTGCAAGCTACTCCTTTGAGGGCGTGAGTCTGATGTAAAGTTCCGATTTAATGCTCTGTTATATTTTTTTTATTTGAGTAGTAGAGATGATGGAAGAAGCAACAACAAAATTAAAGACAAGTGATGCATTTACATCTTTGGTATTGTTGTCAAAGGGGGAGAAGAAAAGAATAAAAATAAAATATGGTAGATATGGGAGAAGTTGAAGATCAGAAGATTGGATCAGAGAAGCATTGGTTAAGGGGGAGATGACAAGAGGAGGAGAACCAACAGAGATGTGATACCAACAAGTAAGTTGTAGATGATAATGTTACTTTGATTATATATCTCATTAGTGTTGCCATCAATGCCAAAGGGGGAGATTGTTGGCATTTGGCATAACTGATATAGATGAGGTGATGCAGTTGAAGATGGATGACTGCACTGATAAAGGATAGAAGTCTATTTTGTTAGAATTCCCATAGATATTGAGAGGGGGGGTGAATCAGTATCTAACCAGTGAAAGCAATTTCTTGACTTAAAACATGTAGAACATATTAAAACTGTATACCGGTAAATAGAAAGTAATGCAATAAACAGAGATAATAGCAACCACATAAAAGCACACCATAACACAATATTTTAATGAGGAAACCTGGTGTGGGAAAAACCTTGGTGGTATTTGTGACTCACAATATTCACTTATTGGCCAATAAGAGAATATTACTGCTTCAAGAGGGGCCTGCACATGCAGGAAGGCCGTGTGCTTAGAGCTCACTGCTCAATTACAAAATGGGAAGTCTCACTGACTAACAAAATGGATTATATAAATCTAGTGTCTTGTACTACTTCAAAATAGCATCTACTATGCCAGATCAAGTACCAGTTTCTGCTCTGCTTCTTACATAAACCCTTAACCTATAATTCGCATAATAGGTTTGCCTTATTTCGCCTAATTACATTCCTCCATGCTTACCTAAATGTTCTAAAATGATCTCTTATATATATGAGTCATTTTACAATTTGCCAAGTCGGCTTACAATGATTTTACAATAATTAACAAAATATATTACAAACAAAATTCTTGTCAGCTTCTGTGTCGGTATGCTTCCTTTCACTGCCAGTGCCAGTGGTTTGTGTGCTGGTGTAGAATCTGATCTTGCTAGTGTCGGTGGATTGCCTTTCTAGTGTCATAGAATTGTAAGGTTTCCATCAATGACAAAACCTTCAATGACCTACAATGTCTCATTGGAGTGTGCATTTGCCAACAATCTCCCCCTTTGGCATTGATGGCAACACTCATGAGAAAAATTCAAAAAGTGTATCCAAAAATTAAAGACCAAAAATGTTACCAAAAATGTGTGCTCCCCCTGAGCAGATGATTCCTAAGTTTATTGGATTTTTCTCATACCACTACTACTCCCCCTTTGGCATCAATGACAAAGGTTGTCAAAGTGTCAATAGAGTCTAGTTTCCTGCTTTACCCTTGTAACCGGTTGGTTACAATCTGAAAAAGATCTACCAAAAGTAGATTTAGGATCTCAAGGAACTTTTTACTTTCTTTTATTGTAGCCTCTGTCCTCTGAACTATACCAATGAGGTGTTGCATTTTCTCTACCAGTGTTTTCTGTCCTTCAACCAAAGCATCTGATATTTCCTTCCTTAGGGAGGTGAGGTAGTCTAGTTTTGGACTAAGTCTCCATTTAAGATCTTGTGCCTTACTTTTTATCCTTTCCTTTTCTCTTTCCAACTTTAAGAGTTCCTCCTCAAAACCTGTTATCTTCTGCTCAAAAACTGACAATCAATCGGATGAATTAATGAAATTGTCAGCAAGTTGATTTATTTCTTCCTGTATCTTGCTCATCTTCCTATCTATATTCACTGTCAAAAAGTTAGTTTTGCATGTGTCTCTGTACAAAGTTTTGAATTCCTTTAGTTTACTACATAGTTCCGGTAGAAGTGTGTCAAACTGCCTTGTACACTTCTTTATTTCATCCTCAAAGAATTTGTGTTTTTCCTTTTCTAATCTCTCATTGAATGCTTCCTCTTTTATTTGTTCAACTGTCACAGTGTTTTCAGTAATATACTTAGACAAAGTGTCAAGTTGACTCAAAGAATCTTTATTATCTACATTACATTTTGGAGCTATCATTTTCAAAATTGGAATTGTATTATCTATAGCCTTGTATGCTTGGGAGCTACAATCTGTTATTTTCTTTATGGAGTCCAAAATAACTTCTGTTACATTGGTTGATTTGAATCCTGCAATTGAAGGGCCAACACTCTGTATCCCTCTGGTGGGAGAAATATCCTTGCTTGTGGTGACCTCTGGTAGGTCATTTTGTGTTTCCATTTCCTTAAGCAAAAGTTTTTGTTTCTCTGCTGTTGTCATTTTCACTGACTCTATGTGAACCTATTGTTGTGATGGAGCCTGTTGCTCTTTATCATTTGCCGGTTTACCATCTGTACCATTAGTTATTAGTGGCTCAATAGCCATATCAGTCTTTCCAGTTGTGTCCTTATCTACCATAATGTTAACTTTCTGAGTATCAATTTCAACTGTGTATAACACCTCAGATTTTGAATTTGTGTCCTCTTGTGGTATATCCATACTCTCACTAGCCGGTTGATCTTCAGTTGTAGCTACCGGTGGAGTAACCAAAGGCGGTGGGGATAAATTATCTCTTATCTTTATGCTAGGGGGTCCACCAACCTTTCCTTTTCCTTTATCCTTATCTTTTTGATATACTTTGATAGGTTTGGGGTTTCTATAATCTTCTTCCTTTTCCTTCTCTACAAGGAATATATCCCATGCATTTTTAGTTTCCTCTACAACCTCATTTATTCTACCAACCATAAGTGCTATATGCCAGTGTGTAGTTGAGAATACTGACCAGTTAGCCTCTACAATCAGATCATCTATCTCCTTTGGTGAGTTAATGGGATAAACAGTAAGTAGTTTTTCAACTTTTATTTTCTTGTCAAGCTCTACAACAACTTGCCTTCTAGCTTCAAGTCTCTTAAACAGTTCAGCCGGTAATTCATCTACAACTTGCATAAAAAATTTCTTATAGATATCTAAGTGTAGAATTACATTGTTTTCAACTTTCTTTTTGTCATCAACTAATAATGTATCATACAATTTTTTGATGTTCTTAAGCTTTCCTTCCTCTGTTATTTCATTTAAAAGTTTTTCAATTGGAGCAATATTTTGTTGAGTCCTTTTATTTGGTGTTAACTTTTTCTTCTTTGGAGTTATTTTCTTAGCCGGGGCCCTTACTGCCTATTATTTTTGTCTGGTTCTTTTGGGTGAAGGTGTTGATACTGGTGAAGGTTTTCTTTTCCTCACAACTCTTTTAAATGTAGCTGGCATATCACTCTTCGAAGAAGTTGCTACTGGTGAAAGGTGAGTTTTTGGCTGAAGTGCTTCTAACTCATCTTCAGTGATACCAGTTTGTTTAAGTACATCTTCCTTTATAGCTTTAGCTTGTCTGGATCCTCTTCTAATTGTTGCTTCAAACTTCTTTAGCCTTTTCTTAGATTGAATTTGGTTCTCTATAGTCTCAGCACTGCCAAATACCCCTTCTTCAGGTTCTTTGGGTGCTTCCAGAAGGGCTTTTGCATATGTTTCTATTATGAGATCATTAGTTTCATAACCCATTTCCGTAACCCAAATTGTTCTTGGGATAACTGCCTCCATCCAAATCTCATCCTTCTTATTAACAAAGCATATTTCATCTTTATACTTATCTACAATTGCTTGTGATAGTCTGACTCTAGTCTTCATCCGGGCCTTCAATGCCTAAAAGTACTCATTTATATTCTTTTCTCTGTTTTCTCCCATGTTATTCAGTAAATCAGACAATTGTTTGCCTATTGGTATATCAAAACCTAGATTTTTGTTACCGATACCAGGCACCTATTTTGTTATTTGTAGCATTAAACAGACAAGTAGGTTACCAAATCTAAATGTCCCCTTTTTTTTCTTTCTTGATCTTTCTAAGATTATCAATCAGTTCATCCTTTAACCATTCACACACATCTATTATTGCATTATCCTTGATCATGTCATAGGCACTTTTTATGCACAAACTAGAAATTGAGTTTAATCTGTTTGCATGTGTGGTTTTATAGCCTAGAATCATGCTGATGAATATGACATTGATGTCGATTACATCATTCACCCTTAAGGATCTCTTGTCAGATGTTGCACCAGTTAGGTTAATTACTAGGTCATTTGAGACCTTCTTTGTTTTATCTGGTCTATTACCGGTGGAAGGTAACCCTGTCACAGCCTTTACTGCTTCCCTTGTAATTTTGTGAACCGAATCCAACTAGAAGAATGCACCATGTACCCTGCTTAAAATTATCCTTATAACTTCCTTAGGGAATTTGGAAAGCTGAGAATTTCAGTGAATCCTAGGGTTTCAACTATTTTGTGTTCAGGTTTCACATTGCTGGAATCATCACAAATTACAGTCTTATACATGTTCTTAATTTCTTCATCACCTAATTCTTCTATGTGACAATGGATGTATATTCTAGGCTCTTCTGCAAAAACTAATCCTTTGGGAATTTGAGAAAATGCACCAACATTATCATCCTTTTTAGCTATCTCGAGAACTAACTAAAATACGGGCCTAGGGCGTTTGATTACTTCGACTTCAGTAGGGTTTGCTATGAATTCAGGTGTAGAAGAAGATGCCATGATTACAAATACCTTTCTCTGCCTTAGGAATTATTGATTGATGAATTGCTTTGCTTCTTTGCTCGAAATGCCTTTGCTCAGAGTTTTTGCGCTCTTCGAATGTTTGAATGCTCGGTGAAATGAAAATGGAGCCAAAAACACTGATTTATAATGTTAATTTTGCCAACCACCACATTTAATGCTTGCCGGTTAAGTGATAACTTATCTTCCGGTATAGAAGTAATTTCAACTTCATACCATCAACCAAGGGAATAATAGCATGTTTTACATTTGATTGCCAAACCCTCAAAATAATTTTCTTCAGTTAGATGAAGAGTCTCCTATTGGTGGAGTGCTACTCTATTCTGTCGGTGGAATGTTACTTGGTTCTACCGGTGGAGGAGTATTCCCTACACCATTTAGGTTTGACTTTCTAATCCATTGTTTTGAGAATTCTTACTTAACTTCATCAACTTTTTCTTTTCCTTTCAAACTAGAACCTTTGTTGTTTGTCGGTGATGCCTTACTTCTATAAAATTTAGCAATATGTCCAATTTTGTTACAAGCATAACAAGTCACATTATTTTTCTGAATAGCCTTCCCATAACCTATGTCAGTTTGTGTTCTACATTGATTAGATAAGTGTCCAAATCTTCCACAAACATAACATCTCACATTCATTCTGCAATTTTCAGAATTATGACCAACTTTGTTGCATTTTGAACATTGACCGGTGGGTGTATTGGTATCCTGATAATTTCTAGATCTACATTGATTTTCTCTATGACCATACTTATTATAGTTAAAGCATTTGCCATTAAATTTATAAGCAGTAGGTTGTCTTATCGGTTTGCTATGATCCTGTGTGTTTGCAGTACTAGAGCTTTCTCCAACTTCAAAGCCAAGGCCATTAGTGTCACCATTTGGTTTCTGATTTTTTAATAAGTCACCAAGTTCTTCTGAGCTTTTCTTGAATTTTTCTTTGTGCTGATTTGCAGTGTCCAGTTCTCTTTCCAAGAATTCTTTCTGTCTCATGAGTTCATTTGAGTCATTCTATGTGTGCATCAGATCTATCTTCATCAAATCATTTTCATAACTAAGTCTTGTGTTTTCATTTGCAAAATCACTTAGTCTGCTAGTCAGATCTTCTTCATTCTTCTTTCTATCTTCAATTCCCTTACAAAATCTTATAGTCATATCCTGCATCTCATTCTTTGTTGTCATGTTCTCTTGTTTCAGCTTGTTTATCAGATCATTAAGAGTTTCCTTTTCAACATTCTCAAATTGCATCTTTTCACAAAGTTCTTTTCTCTTTTTTCTTGCAATGGTAAGATTTTCTTGAAGTGCTTCAATAATATCTTGAGATGCCTCTAGATCATCTTCAAGTTTGACATTTTCAACTTTTCTATATCATAGTTTGAGAGAGCTGCTTCTAGTTGCTTCATCAAGTTATCCATCTCTATCGGTGTCAAGATCTTCCTCAAGCTGTTAGGCTTCTGAAAATAGAGGACCAAGCTTTGATACCAATTGCTAGGATTCCCACAGATATCGAGAGGGGGGGCTGAATTAGTATCTAACCGGTGAAAGCAATTTCTTGACTTAAAACATGCAGAACATATTAAAATTGTATACTGATAAATAGAAAGTAATGCAATAAATAGAGATAACAACAACCACATAAAAAGCACACCATAACACAATATTTTAATGAGGAAACCTGATGTGGGAAAAAACTCGGTGGGATTTGTGATCCACAATATTCACTTACTGGCCAATAAGAGAATATTACTGCTACAAGAGGGGCCTGCACATGTAGGAAGGCCAAGTGCCTTGAGCTCACTGCTCAATTACAAAATGGGAAGTCTCACTGACTTACAAAATGGATTATATAAATCCAGTGTCTTGTACTACTTCAAAATAGCATCTACTATGCCAGATCCAGTACCGGTTTCTGCTCTGCTTCTTACATATACCCTTAACCTATAATTCACATAATAGGTCTGCCTTATTTCACCTAATTACATTCCTCCATGCTTACCTAAATGTTCTACAATGATCTCTTATATATATGAGTCATTTTACAATTTTCCATGTCGGCTTACAATGATTTTACAATAATTAACAAAATATATTACAAACAAAATTCATGTCGGCTTCTGTGTTGGTATGCTTCCTTTCACTGCCGGTGCCGATGGTCTATGTGCCGGTGTAGAATTTGATCTTGCTAGTGCCGGTGGATTGCCTTGCTGGTGTCATAGGATTGTAAGGTTGCCATCAATGACAAAACCTTCAATGACCTACAATGTCTCATTGGAGTGTGCATTTGCCAACATATTTGTGATGAAGAGAATGAAATTCTATGAATAGATGACATGATCAGTTGTTTGTGTTGTCATTTATAGAAACTAATGTCAGATGGTGTTCTTGATATTTTTTTTTGTCATCTAAGTGATTTGGTTTACCGGAAAACAGGGTTTACCAGTAGAAAGCTAAAGTCTGTGAAATAGGACTTTAACTAGTAAAGAAGAGTTGTTTTGATTGGATCAGCTAATCGACGATGATTGGTGATTTGTGATTTGGATGGTAAACTTGTATCATGGAAAGGAGTATCTATCTGGAACTAGAACTTGTGATGATTATTGGAAAGGTGTGTTTCAAATTTTTGATGAAGTTTTGCTAAGGTTTTAGTAGGGTTTAAAGACTGACAAAGAAATCATCAAACTTGTAATGATTTCTATTATGACGATGATCGATGGTGAGTCTACATGAAGTTGGTAATAGGGAACAACTCACGTGAAAGATTTAATTGTTGTTTTGGTGCGATTCAGGGAAGATTTTCTTGGGAATCAACAAAATGCTTAGTAGAGTGTTTTGAGGGTTTGACTTTGGTACAGATCGGATTTCCATGATGGGTTATGATCAACCAACAGTTGATATTGCATTGTAATTTGTTGCAATAATTTGTATAACGTTCTATGATGATCTCTTATGATTTGAATTGTAAATTCATGATGTAATAAGGGTTTTGTGGCCGACCTAGTTGAGATGGTTCTTTGGGTTGACACAGTTGATGTTTATGGTCTCGGTGGTCTTAGAGAATGCGTTAAGCTATCCAACTAAAGTGTGAGATCTACCTGAGAGTTTTAGAGTTTTGTGTATAACTAGATTTGATCAAGTAAGCAAATAAGTGCAAGTAAATAGATCATTTTCTCACTGTTGTTCCCTAACATTTGCAGCAGGTTAAATCCCTTAACTGGGTAGGTCCTAACATGCCTTAAACATTTAAGTCCCCTAATAGGGCATCTCTCAAAAGAGTGTTAAATCCTCTCACGAGGTTGATCCTAATAGATCATCAAGCTCCTAATCGGGCTGCAAGGCAAATCCCCTAGCTAGGTGACCCCTAATAGGGCCTGCTCCTAACTGGGCATATTGTAATCTCCTAACAGGGTGTACTTCAAAAGAGTAAAAACATTTATGGGTACCAACTCCCACCGTTGTTTTTCCCTATTTGGGTTTTCACGTCAAAAACTATGGTGTTCATGTGTGAAATGTTTTTCATGTGATATTCTTGTTTATTTCATGCATTATTTCCGAGACACTGGTTATGATGATTTATCAGAAGTTTATCAGAGGTTACTGGTATTGATAAGAAGTTGTTTGAGAATTTTTTTGATCTTATTGATAAGGTTAATGAGTTGGTAAATGATCAAGTTTATATGATTGCTTTGGTGGTGAAAGTATTGATAGTTGTGGTAAATGATTTGATTAATGTGTTAAGAAAATTTGATAAAGATGTTTTCAGATCTAAGATAAGTTTGTTTTTTGGGTTAAAGTTTCAATTGGTCTTAATACTAATTCACGCCCCCTCTTAGTATTAACTGGATCCTCATAGGATTAACATTGCTACCAAGACAATTTCTCCAACTTTGCACACTCTCCTGTGTTTGTGGATGTGATCTGTCTCCTACACAAAAATCATGTGCCATTACATCCAGGTATCATTTTAGTTCCATTCTTTAATCAATATCCTTTCTATTTGAACCTCACGCATCTACCCACTTTTGCATAGATGTTTTAGAGAAGTACTTAAATTGCAACATTTTTAGGATCCAACTAAAAGAGTACTATTGGAAATACTCAACTTATATTCATATATGATCTACATGCATCACAAAAACACATCCACACAACCACTATAGGTCTAACTGGCATCTTAATGATAAGATTTAGGGTTCCCTCAAGATAGCCAACATGGGCATGAGGGATGACCATGCACACTTAACGATCAACTATATATGTAATGCAATATGGGTTACTTATGTGATTGAAGTATGTACCAACCTCATCCACTAAACCTGTATGGCTATGTGCATCTAGAACACAAACAACACTTACAATGTTAGGATGTCTTGCATAATGCTTTATTAAATAAAGGATTAAATAAAATATCTAATGGATGCCATTCATAAATTTATAAGATACCACATTAATCACGTCATTCCTACATTCTCGCCCACCTTTACTACAACAATGTGATTCAAGGAGCTTCCAAAACCTCCTAAAATTGTTTTCTTAGTACTACTTACCCTTATAAAAAGTGAGAATTGCCAGCAAACAAAACTTAAGATTTATTAGAACCAAATAACACATAATCAAAACATCACCGGTAGGATACAAATTGGGACTGTGATTTTTTTTGGAAGTTATGTAAATAATAAATTGTAAAGTATGAATTTTTTATCAGTAATATTTTTGTTTCATATTGATATACCTATGAATTATTATAAAACTAACAATCAATATGAAAAATATTTAAGAATACAAATAAGAACAAAAATGTTGAATTAGAAACTTGTAAAAGAGAAAAATGATAGAAATTTGACTAAATGAAAATTTGAAATGAGAGTCCAACCAATGAAAAGATCTTACAATTCAAAAAGGTTGATTAAACTAACTTATGTATGGGAGTGAATATGAATCTACCATGCCAAAAGCATAACCCATCAAAAGAACATTCATGACATGTAAATATAAGCCCCCTTAATTTCATTTATATAAAGTGTTTAAGAATTTAGAGACATGGATGAAGTAAACATGGTAAAAGTTTTGGAATTATAAATAACTAGGGAAAGTAAGGTATTCATTCCTATTGACTTTGAAATTAGAAATTGCTTTTTCTTAATATATGCTTCACATATTGAGAATTGAACCCCCTTGTTTTATTTAAGGCATAAATAATGTCAATGAAGCTATAAGTTACTAGTAAAATGTTATGCTAGATTTAGAACTAAAATGTTTCTTGTAGTCTTAGACATGAGGACATCTATAAATTTTAAGGGGGAGAAACCACCTCTAAAATTTCAAATATTCATTGATCTTTCATAGTGGAAAAAAAGATTATGTTTAGCTATGCCATATATGTGGGATGGCTATCAAACATATTTTAAACTTTATTTGATGATATCTATTTTGAAGATTTTATGGTTGCAACAAAATAATAATAATAATGGTATGTGCAAGCTAATGAGTCACAAATTCACGGAAATCTGTGCGTTGGAAAAAGCACTCCGCAAAACGGGCCCCCGTTTTTAAAAAACGGGGGCCCGTTCTAAAAAGCGGGGGCCCGTTATAAAAAACGGGGGCCCGTTAATGGTTCGGCCTCCGAGCCAAAAGGTCATGGGGTGCCGAAGCTAAATAAAATGGGCCCCCATTTATGGACAAAATGGGCCCCCGTTTATAAACAAAATGGGGGCCTGTTTTGAAATTCTATTTTTACCGTTTTTGTGGACAATTTTTCATTTTCACCATTACAGTGAGTTGACAAGAAGAGATCAAAAATGGGCCCCCGTGCTGTGGTTTCCACTTCAAGCCTCCACCACTATCCCAGGTACACATTCAGTCATCTATTTTCACATTTCATAATTTTCTTGTATTTTTTTTTTTTTTTTTGGTGTATTATTTAGTTTTTTTTTAATAGTAGCATATAAATAAATTATTTTTTATATTTGTAAATTCTTGATTTTGATCTAAAATATTTTTGAACAGTTAACCCTAAACTGTAATCAACAAATTTAGAAACCAAAACCAAACCTAGATAATTAACAAAATGAAATCGACACAAACAAAAAACCGAAAATGAAATGGAAACAAAAACAAAAACGTTTGAAAATGAAATTGAAATAAAACCAAACATATGTACCTAAATTGTTCTTAATCCTCATTAGGCAATACAAAAGTTACCACTAAATTAGTATAACCTTAAAAGTAATTAACATTACTCTTTAAATTTTAGATATGAAAGTTTAGGCTTAGGTTTATGCCATGTCATGGCATAAAGGTCCTATTATGGTCCTATTATGTCATGTGATGGTATAAAAGGATCAATTATGGACACAATTTTAGAGAAAAGCTAGATAAGTTACTAAAATTGGAGTTTGGTTTACATAGGTTCATAAAGGAAGCTAATATGCCAAATATATAATTCATTAATACAAAATAAAAAATATTCTTGATTTATAATGTTGATTGATAATGAGTTTTCTAAATGGGGTGCTAATTATATATACATCCGAAAGATTTGAAAAATATAATTCCCAAGAAGTATTTTGAATATCTTTAGAAGTATATTGGTATATCGAGAATGTAATTTATATTATAAAAGATTTGATATATGATTTGAAGTTGGTAGATATTTTGAGGAAGATTTATTAGATTATGTTATGATTAAGCTAATATTAGAAGAATGGTTTTAACAACATCTTTTGGTTTTAAAAGGTGCACAAGGTTTGAAGTTGAAATCATATTCGATTATATATAATATTAAATTGTTAAGGAGCTATTTTTTTTAAAAATAGTTAATTTAAGATATTAGTTGAAGCTATTTGAGAACGTGAGATAGTCCTAATGAACACACGAATTAAATTAATGAACCTAGGACAATCACAATGAACATATGATAGTCCCAATGAGCCTCAAATGATCCTAATGAATGTAGGGCAGTCTTAATGAACCTAAGAAAGTCCTAGTGAGCCTAAGAAAGCCATAATGAACTTGGGACAATCCTAATGAACCTAGGATAGTCCTAATGAACCTATGATAGTGTAAACAAGCCTAGGATAGTGTAAGAAAAAATCACTACAAAAAAGACCTCAAATGCGTTAAATGAATTTCCCAATAACGCACTCGTGTTTATCTTTTTTTGGTCATTTGGCTACCTTTTTTTACAACATCTTGGTGTATACGCCCCTAAGAAGACCTTTTCCTCAAAAATTTCTTGGATCATGAACTCCTCATGTGCACCAAACATAAGTTGCCACTTGGAAGCTTCTAATGCATACAATCCTTTCAATCAATCTACTCCATTGATCTCTCAAAACAATCTTAGTATTTAATCCTCTATCCTTCATGACTATAAATAAATCATTATATGAGCTATTTTCAAGAACTCTTGTAATGCAATGTTATGTTGCCAATTTAAGCACCTTACATCCTATCTTGCCAATTTAAGCACCTTACATCCTATTTTTTATGCTTGCTTGCATACACATATATTGCTAGAATTTAGCAATTCTTTATAGCTTCTATTTTAGTTTATTTATGAAAGAGTATAAATGAAGCTATATTTAAAGTCAAAATTGTAAGATCCCCTCAATCATTGAGGTAGAATTCAAAATTGATTTCACCTCTAATTATATGAAAAATTTAATTTGTCTATACATATCAAAATCTTTCAAAATTTTGCATATTAAACAATAAAATATTGTGATGAACAAGTCTCTAGAGTCTTAAAAACCTTTATTTTCATAAAGTGCCAACACTGCATTTTTTCCCTAAAATATTCTCTTTGATTAATACGAAATTTTAAAATGGTTGCCACTAAAAGTATTAGGTCAACGAAAGGAATTGGGATATTTAAAAATAGGCTTGCATCACTTTTTTAGCTTCATTGAGTTGTAGTTTGTTCATTGACTTAATAATTAAGTGCTTGCAAGTATGATAGTGGACCCCTTTGTGCGTGAGCTCATTCCTAAAGCTTTCAATTATTAAAATAAAAAGCATTATGATGTGATGATTTGAAGGAGATGTATCCATTAAAGAAATATTATGGATGAGTATTAATGAGGATCATATAGTATGTTAGGAATTTTATTTGGAATGTTAGTCAAAATAATATTCTAGTTGATAATTATAAGTGCATGTGTAAAATATTGTTGAAATTGATTATTTTAAAAGTAAATATTGCAAGGTTAATTTTGTTTTTAATTGTTGGCATGTTGTGTTGATTTTTATGTAAGAGTTTCATTTCTTATTCAATGTTGTAAGAGAATTTGTGTATGGATTGATATCTTAAATTTTATAGAAAGATTATATATGAAAACAAATGATTGCGGAGTTTTATAATAAATGATTTATAGGAAATAATATTTTTTGAAGGTTTTGTAAATTATAATCTTGTGTAGATTTGATTATGGGAGAAATTTAATGTGAAATATGCTTAACTCTTCAAAAGTTTTGATGTTTTGTCTTTACATGACAACCACTTAGAATATAATATGTTTTAAGTATGTCATTTATAGTCATGGGAGATTAGTTTTTTTTTAAAGATTGTTTGAAGACTAATCAATGTAATATGAATTGATGGCAATTATCTCAAAACTATGTAATTGAATTCTAATAAATTATCATGTGTACACTAAAACACTAGAAATATGGAGCATCCAAACACACATGTGCATTTTTCAAAATAACTTAAAGTTAAAGTTAACAAAATATTATGTTGTCTTAGTAATATTGTTTCCATGCTATATATTCTTACACTAGAAGGAGGATCATCTTATTTCTCACTTCTTTATTGATCTTATGTATGAAATATTTTATATTGATTTTAATAGTTGATGCATTTTACAAGAAATGAATTTATTAAATTGAATGTATAATAGATTTATGATGTTTCATTGAAAGTTTTTATTAAGTTTTGTGCACAAATTTTATATTTCAAGATTCAATAGTATGTACATGTATATTTTTTTAAGTTCAATATTATATTATATATTTCATGTGTATCTCATTCAACAACATAGAAATGTTACTATTTATAAATGTTTTTTTTTAATTTAGTAAAATAGATTCTTCTTTGACATAGAGTTGTATATAATTCATGTATATCTTTATATATGCAGGAGTTCTTTGCTATCATGGATGTCTTTGACATAGATGAACTATTAGGTGAAAATCCCCCACCACAACCCCCTCCTCCTCCTCCTCCTCCACCACCACCACCACCACCACCACCACCACCACCACCACCACCACCACCACCACCACCACCACCCCCTAGATTGGATGAAATTCGTTTAAGAGAATGAATTAATGAAAACCTACAAGTGATTGAACAAAACATTGCTGCTATCCAAAATGAGCAAGTCGCACCACCCCATCTTATAGAGTTTGCAAAATCAATGCAAACTATTGTCGAGTCAGTTAGATCTATTGATTCTCAATTAGATCAATTTCATAGACGATGACAAGAGTTGCGTGATTTTTATGCCGATGGTTTAACTTATAGACAAATCATTGATTTGAAAATAACCAAAGCTCATTTATGTCCATATTTTACCAACCCAAAAACAAGAGAACCAATGCAACCTAACCAGAAAATAATTTCAATTAGGTGGTGTGTGCATCCAGAAATGGCTAGATACTTTTGGGATAGATGGTGGATGGTTTTTGATTATCCACCACATCGTAATTATGAGGTCCCTTTTTATTTTTTGAAGAAATTATACTGTGAGTTTGTAATGAACCAAAAACCAAATTATTTTGATATTAAGTCATTCCAGGGTGTTGGTCGTGGAATGCCACATCATAGATTAGGGGCACAGAGTAATAATCCCCTACCGAATCCACCCATAGTTCCACTTGTTGCTCCATCGATTCCTGCAGATGTCCAAAATACATCATTCATTTCGACATTAGATGCTTTGACTTCCCTCACAGGTAACTTGAGTGAGCAAGCTGCTCACATGGCATCTGCTCCTTGATGGATGCCACATATGTGTTCGAGTTGTCATGAGACGTGTGTAGGTCCTACTATTGCTGCAGGATCTACTTCAGTTCCAGATGAGCATGATGCAGCAGATGATAGTATGATGACATCTTATATGGATTTTCTTTGCTCGGATGTTCATCTTGACCAGGTATAGATATATATACATGTACATGTCAATCTTTTTATGTACTTCATTAAATATAGGTATAAACTAAGTGCATCTCTTTTTTTATACAATCTAATACTTCATTATATAAATTTTGTTTATGTAGATAAGGACTACTTCTAATATTAGAGTCAATATTGCATCTACTGGAACACAACTTGGCACACCTTATGGGGTATAGTATAAATTTCTATCTAGACATTGTACTAGATCTTTTTAAGTTAATATGTTATCATCATATACTGACAAAAGCAAGCAAGTTGCCTTGTGAATATAGTCCATGTGTTTGAATTAGAACTCTTAAACGAATGCCATTTAGCTGATCCAATGATGGTATTACAATCATGCCGAGTAGGAATACTATCATCCTCTATCAACCAGAAGAAACGTCGAATTGCAGAGTTTTCAGTTGATCCTTTTGACAACTTTGAATTGCACCAATCTACAACTGCACGAGCATCTCTAAATTTCACTGCATCCTCGAATTTCAATTGTTTTCTAGCAAGAGCTCTTTTTATACAGGCACCGGCTCCATCGTGTTCCCCCTTACCATGTCCCGCTTCAAAAAAACTCCATAAATGTTGGACATTGGTTATCTTGTGAACTTTGCATAGCCAATAAAACATTCTTGCATTTTTGAATTGTCCAGTGCAGTTATCTGACCATATCATATGTTGTTTCATGTCAATTTCTCTTTCCTTAAGATTATCATAAAATACCTCGAAGTAATGTGGGACAAACTCTGAAGAGTGTAATCGATTATCACTAACATAGAAATGATACTTCCTCAAAATTTTTCTGTTATCTTCTGTACTATCATGGTCATGTCCATATATAATGTGCACAAATATGGCCACTTGCACTGAGTTGTAGTATTGTGATTGAGTTTCCTCTTGTGGTTTTAGAGTATAATTTTCTGCAAAATCCACAACTGATACTATTGTTCCAACTGGAAATGTGTTCTTGCATATGCAAAACTGTCCATCAAGCCATCGGGCATGTTGGGAATGTTTCACATATTTTGGAACAATATGAGTTTTAAACTCACTAATAAATGCATTCACACTATTTTGTTCTGTAATCAATTCTAAACGTTTCCCCATCTTTCCATCCTTTAGAGGGTATTTTATATTTTTAAATCTCCTAACATCAACCATTTTTTGTCCAAACTCAGATGAAACATGTTCATGCAAACATTCACCTATCGAAGAATAGTTCCCACATAAATTGCAAAGACCATAAATGCATGAACTAGAAAGAAATAATTGTTCATTAGGTGGTTTACAAAATAAACTTCCAATAAAATCTTTTATAGTTTCAGGTGGAACATAAACACCACAATCCTGTACAAGATCATTACCATGCAAAATACAACGAATATATCAAAAAACATCATAATAGTAATGAAACTGGACATGAGTTTTACAACAAGAAGATATTCTTTGTTTATTGATTTTAACATACCAAGGTTTGCATTTTTCAAATGATCTTTGACTAATTCGTAAATTCATTAACACAGATTCATCACTAAATTTTTTAAAGAATTCAGTTTGAGTCATGTCAAGAAGATGTTTTGGATGAGGATCACGAATTTTTGATCCCACCCTTAACTTTAAAACATCTCTAGCATTTGATGAAACTCTAGTGTTATCATGCCAAAATTTTGCAATTAATTGTTTAGTTTCATCATTTAATTTCATGTCCGACCTTTGAAGTCTACCACTAAAACTCCAACAATGGTTTAGTGGATCAATTTCAATTGTGTCTCTTCTTTTGGCCGCTCTTGACAAGGTTCTACGATGTAAGTTCAAATAGCCACTTATATCACTTAACATTCTTTTACTAACAATCATTTTGTCAACTATAGCAGTCGTTATAACTCTGCGTGCTGCATTCTTATCTTTAGATCGACTTGTTTTTCCTATAGAATCGATGGCACTGGCAACAATAGATACAACTTGCTTATATGATTCATCTTTTCTTTTTGGTTTTGCATAAATACCTATTTTTTTCATGACTTTACGCATTTTTAACATTTTTATTAATTGTAGCATTAATTGACATTGGAATCCTAACTTTTTATTATAGAAAAATTGTTTATATAATCTGTTTGCATGTGTTATGATTTGTCTCCAAGAAACTAACCCATTAAGATTATCTAGCACATTGCTATCAATAGTAAACAAATTACATTCATTTTCTTTTAGAGAGGGTGGTGTAATATTTTCAATTTTTATTTCTTTTCGTATTGTTGTATGAAATTTATATCCAGCTTCATTTAAATCAGCAATTTGATTGGCATCATAGTCATCAGGATTTAAAAACATACCAGGATTCGCATCCACATCAACATTTGCATCAACAGTCATACCCGTGTGTGGTTCTACATTTCTTGCATCCATCATGATGTCTTCAATGGTCTCATCTACAACGGGCACTGAACTAGATGCTTCAGAAGTGTTATTCAATTGCCATTGTTGTGATCTTCGATCTCTTTGGCGTTTTGCCTCCTTCTCTCTTTGTGCTTGAATTTCGTCCACTGTCATTGTCCTCTTTTTTTTCTTTTGACATTGCTTAGAACCCATTTTTACAAACTCGTCTTCAAAAAATAATATTTTTTTATTGAGTTCTTCAAAAAATCGTGTAAAAAATATTAAAAAGTACTGCCAAATGATGTAAAAAATTTGTCAGTATGGATTTCAATGATAGTGTGGTAAATCGATGCAATCTATTTTTTTTTACAGTAACGGTTATTTAGAAACGGGGGCCCGTTATTTAAATAACCGGTCCCCGTTTTAATAATGGGGGCCCGTTATTTAAATAACGGGCCCCCATTTTCAAAACAGGGGCCCGTTGTTAAATCCAACGGGCAAAAAATGAGACGGGCCCCCGTTTATAAAACGGGGGCCCGTTATGCAAAATTTGAATTCACAACCCACCACTTGCCTTGGGATTAGGCCCAGGATAGGCCTGGGATGGCCACACCTGAGACATGAACTTGCAAATTCAAAGCTCCATGAATGAAAGCACAAATATGATAAAATGAAATAGTTTACGTGCCTCTAATCAAAGAATTTTTATACGAAATTGAAACCCATTTCAGATTATACTGTCTAGATTCTAAATATGTAAATTAATTTAAAAATTGATTATTTTAACTATTTTTTATTTAATTTATACTAAATCAGGTTCATAAATTTGAAATATTAACTAATTTTTTTAATTTAATAACTTATTTATTTTAATGAATTTTGAAAAAAAAATTATATGTCATCAATCTACACAAAATTGTTTTCAATTTAAAAAAACAAAAATTCAAAAAATGCTAAGTTTACGTCAAATTATGTGGGTCGTACACGTCAAATTTTTAAAAAGATAATTACGGCCATTAAAAAATTAATTAAAAAAAAAATATTTGAAAAAAAAATACAGAAAAATATGCTCATCAATCTTCAGTGTGTTATAAACCATTTCCCAAAAGAGTTTGAGAAAATAATTTTAATTGTGTCAAAAAGTGTGGGTCGTACACATGCATGGTATGGTCCTGAAACAGGCATTTTTAAAACATAGTTTTTAGAACTCCATTCAAAAAGTTATTTTTTATTATGTGGGTATTAAAATAAATTACATATTTGAAAAGTACACTCAGAGAGCTATCTTTTATATTACTGACTTTTTCCAAGATTCAATCTCTAAGTGTTTCAAAATTTAAGCTCAAGTACTCATCTTCTTGCATTGACCCATAATAAAAATGTAAGCAATGCCTTGACTTATCTTCACAAGTTATAATTCATCTCAAGCTTAATCATATTTTGGTAGATAATGGTTGTATACTCAAATTAAAAAAAAATATAAAAAAAAATTGTACTACATCATGAAATAAATTTAATAATGATAAAATGACAATCTCTAACCATCATGAGAAGGTCTCGTATTCTTGTCAAGTCTCATCTCATAGGACATGGGTCTATGCAAATTATAATTGTTCTAGACAAAACAACTTTGTAAAGCAACCTTCATCCTTGGAAGGCTAAACCTAATGATTTTATAGGAAATGCTTCATACATTTGAATAATTGATATTATTTTAATATTGTTAAGATACTTGATAATATTACAACAACTTGTACTTTCTTATTGGACTTGATCAACCCAATAACTTTGTACATGCCTTGCATCTGATATATGAAGGATATTCAAGTAGTCCAGAAAGCATGAATATCACCCTTGAATGTATGTTGAGTATGTAAGTTTTACTTTTATAAATTATTGAGTGGCCATATAATACATGACATACATGGTGAGTTTCGTGTGATCACATGATGATGATTATATAAGAAAAGGGAGTATAAATGAATAAAGTGATTAATTGTTAAAGTTATAATTAGCTCTTCAAAATGCATAATATATTTCATGAAAAATCTATATAATCCTTATCATAATTTTTAGTAGACATATGATTATTGAATTTGTGAATTTAAAAATAAAACAAAAGGAATTATTGAAAGAATTTCTATGAATTAAAAGATGAAAAGAATGTAGGTGAAGTAAAAAGAAATAGAACAATAATCAAGTATGCAAATATTGAATGCCAATAATTTCATTTACTGATTACATCTTTGAGTTGTAATGCAGATGCATCTCTTGCTACTGAGGACAACAACTAAATTACAGGGGGAGAAATGTAATGAGACTTTTTCCCCAAAGTAAAAATAAATTAATGAAAAGTATTTAAATAAAAAAGAAAGAAATAATCATATTTATAAAATGATTATTAAAACCCCATGAAAGGGTGTGATGGTTTGAAAACCAACCCTTAAGGCTTATATAATTCATTTCTGTGAAAATTGGAAAAAGGGGGGTTGTATGGAGATTATACCTAGAGAAAGAATACATGAAGAAGGTGTTGGTAATTTGGAGGAATTGATTATGTGTTGCATTGATGCTTTGTCATTGATGGCAACATTGATTGTTTACCGGTTTTTGGTTGGTTCCGATAGAGTGGTTGATTATGATATTGATTCTGTAGGAGCTGATATGCTTTGGTTTGTAGAATTGGCTTGCACTTGTCATTCATGCTATATAGATGTGTATCACAGTTAGTTGGTTCAGAATTTGATGACTCAGGAGCTATCATTTGTTCTAGTAAGCCTTTTAGTCAACGGTAAGGGTTTTACTGACAAAGCTTTGTTGAAGATCTTTTGATGCACGTGATAAGTGGTTTTGTTGAAATTTCTAGATGGTTCTCAAGATGCTGTTGGTTATGATGTTTGTATTCCAGTTAATTGATGGTGTTGGATTTGGTTTATATCGACCTATTTTGGGTCCGGTGTTATCTAGGTTATGGACTAGTTTCTGTAACGTGTTGGAGGATGTTCCTGATATGCTATCGATGAGATTTAATGATTGGTTTACATTGTTTTCGGCCTAAGCCGACTTGGTTGATCATTGGATTACGGGTTTATGTTGTGAACTTATTATATTAGGTGGCCGACCTACTTGTTTAGGTCCTAGGTTGGTATAAATATGATGTAAGATCTCTTTGTAGATCATAGGTTAAGGTTATGGGATGATTTGTGTGTGAATAATGTTGTAATCATATGCAGAAGGTTTGGTTGATCATAGGTGTTCGAATTGGGTTTGTAAGAGAGGTTTAAGGCCTCTGGTATTGAGCTTAATCAAAATTGTATTCAGTCATAGGAGATGCTATACTTGTAGTTCAATCTTCATTCCGGATTGTAGTCCAATGTTTATGTAGTCAGTGAGGCTCCTTTTTGTGGTGAGCAGTGTGCACTAGGATGTTGGCCTTCCTGCATGTGTAGGCCCCTCATATTGTAATCACATACTTACTACAGAAGTATTATCTGACTATGGGTAGGCTTCCCACCGCGGTTTTTCCCTTTACTGGGTTTTCCACGTACAAATCTTGGTGTCATGTGTTATGGATTGATGGTAACTATTATGTGATTTATGTTTTTTTCTAATTGCTATTTCTGTTATTTCGGTATTTGGTTTATGCATTCCGGTATTGAGTTTATGTGTTTCAGTAATAAGGATTTGAATGCTTAAAGTTCTATAATCCGGTGACAACTGATTCACCCCCCCTCTCAGTTGCCCTCTGTTTATTTGAGTTGTCTAACAATTGGTATCAGAGCTTGGTCCTCTTTGCAGAACCTTAACCTCTTGAGGAAGATCCTATGGCATCTAGCAATTCAAGTTCATAAAGTTCATCTACAACTATTTTCCAGAGAGAAATTCCTAGGCTTGATGGAACAAATTACAGGGTATGGAAGATTCAGATGATGACTCATTTAAGATGTCTTGGAAACAAAATTTGGGAGTTCAATAAGAATAGTGTTACATCATTTAATCCGGCATCTAGCAATCCTCCTCCAATAGGTTTGGATAAGGATCTTGAGAATGATTATAGAGCTAGATAAACACTTTTGTGTGCACTTTCTGATCAACAAATAATGGGACTAACTGACAAATCATCTGCAAAGGTTATATGGGGAAAATTGGAGACTTTGAATGAAGTTGACCCTACTATTAAAATTGCTAAACTTGATGGTTATTGGGTGAGGTATGAAAACCTAAAGATGGAAGAAGATGAAAGGATTAGTGCTTTTATGGAGAGAGTTAATGAGATTATTTTGGGAATTCAATGTTGTGGCGGATCTCTGAGCGAAGATTAAATAGTTTCTAAAGTACTAAGAGCTATGCCACTGGCTTATAAGATGAAGGCTACTGCAATTAATGAGCTTAGAACTATGGAAAACACCTCTATTAATAGGGATACCTTGGTTGGGAAATTATCTTCTTTTGAGATTGAGGAATTTGGACCTTCTGGAGCTATTAAATCTGAACTTGCTTTTCATGCATCTACATCATCTACCAACAAGAGTGATTGAAAAGATTTATATGCAAAGAAACTAGAGGATATGAATAAAGAAGATGAAGAACTTGAGAAAATTGAAATCTTATTTGCTATAAGAGTACTTAAAGGACCGACATGAAGTAAGTATGAAGGAAAATCACCTTTTAAATGCTTTGCATGTAATAAGATAGGTCATTTACATCTAGATATCCTAAAAGTAATTCAAGATTTAAAGAAAGGGATAGAAGATCTTTTAGGCCTAACCATGATTATCAGAACAAGCATAAGTATAGGAAAAAACAAAGACAAATCATGTTACTATGTGGATGAGGAAGGTGTGACTGATTCTGATGATGAACTGACACAAGATTCAGCTAATGGATCTGAAAATGGAAAGGAATGGATATTTTTGGCTATCAAGGAAGATGATTTGGTACCTAAAGAGAAGGCCCTTGCTACTAAAATTGAAGACAAGGATGAATGGGTAATTGATAGTGGATGTTCACATCATATGATTGGAGATGAAAGGAAGTTCTTATCTATGCAAGAATTTTATGGTGGTTTGGTTAGATTTGGAGATGACAAAGCATGCATGATCAAGGGAAGAGGAACAATATCATTGGATGGTAATCATAACACTGATAATGTTTATTATGTTAAAGGTTTAAGGCATAATATTTTGAGTGTAGGACAATTGGTGGATAAGGGATTTCAGTTACAGTTCAAGGATGGAAAATGCAAGATTATCAATAGATCTAGATTAGAAATTGCAATTGGTACACAAACTAAAGGTAATATCTTTCACTTGAACTCTAGTGAGAAGACATGTTTGATTGCACAAATTGATGAGATTTGACTATGGCATAAGAGGTTGTGTCATGTGAATTTTGATTGCATTGTGAAGATCAGTTCTACTAAGGTAGTTAGAGATATACCTAAGATTCTAAAGCCCTATAATCCAATATGTAAGGAATGTCAAATGGGAAAGCAAGTCAGAATTTCTTTTAAAAGTATAGAAGACAAATCTAATGATGTTCTTGATCTTATTCATACTGATTTGTGTGGTCCTGCTAGAATCAAAAGTTTTTAGGGTGATAGATATTTCTTGCTAATAATTGATGACTATTCAAGAATGATGTGGATTACTTTTCTAAGGGAGACATTTGAAGCCATTGAAAAGTTTAAAATCTTTAAAGCTAAAGTTGAGATAAAGACAATATTGAAGATTAAATGCTTAAGGTCAAATTAGGGTGGAGAATTCACATCCGGTGAATTTAACAATTATTGTAAGAAGAGTGGGATAAGAAGATAGTTGTTTGTACCCCAAACACCTCAGTAGAATGGAGTTGTGGAAAAGAACATAACTATCTTGGATGCAACTAGAACTATGATGATGGAAGCTAATTTGCCTCAAATTTACTGGAGAGAAGCTGTAAGCATGATGGTATACACATTCAACGAAGTTCATATCAAAGGAGATACCGGTAAGACACCTTATGAGTTATAGTTTGGTCATATACCGACAGTTAAGTATTTCAGAATCTTTGGTAGTAAATGCTATATCAAAAGAGATGATTTGATTGGAAAGTTTGATCCTAGATGTGATGAAGGAATATTTTTTGGTTATTCTAATAAAAGAAAAGCATATAGATGTTATAACAAAAGATTGCAAATAATTATGGAGAGAACAAATGTCAAAGTAGATGAGCAGAACATAAGTCAAATCAAAACTTATGAGAGAGAATCAACAGTGGAAATGATCACAACTAAACTGGTAGCACCTACACCGGAACAAAATGCTGAACCAATTACTCTAACAGTATCAAAAATTTAGCAGCAACTGAAGATCGACATAGAGGAACAAAAAACCAGAAGACTCCGAGATATGTAAGGTTGAATCATTTTGAAGATCAGATGATTGGAGACAAAAGAAAAGGAATGATGACAAGAAGAAGGTTGGCAGCCGATGAGGTGTGTTTTATTTCTCAAGTTGAACCAACATCAGTAATTGAAGCTTGTAAAGATGAAAATTAAATGAAAGCTATAGAAGAAGAATTAGATTAGATAGAAAAGAATAACACATGGACTTTAGTTCCCTGACCTAAAAATAAAAATGTTATTGGAACTAAATGGGTTTTTAGGAATAAATTGAATGAAGATGGACAAGTTGTGAGGAATAAAGCTATATTGGTTTGTAAAGGATATTATCAAAAGGAAGGAATTGATTATGATGAAACATTTGCACCAGTAGCTAGGATTGAAGTCGTGAGATTATTTCTTGCTTATGTTGCATATAAGAACTACAAGGTTTATCAGATGGATGTTAAGTGTGCATTTCTGAATGGAGATCTTGAAGAGGAAGTTTATATTGAGAAACCTGATGGATTTTCACTTTCAGATGACAAAAAAATGGTTTGCAGGTTAAAGAAATTTTTATATGGATTGAAACAAGCCCCTAGAGCTTGGTATGTAAAACTATATAAATATCTTTTGTTCAGCTTGATTTCATTAAAGGTAATGCTGATAGTAATTTATATTATAAGATCACTAATGATGATATATTAATTATTGAGGTCTTTGTTGATATCATTTTTGGAGGTGAAGATAAGTTGTGTATGGAATTCTCCAATAATATGAAGTACAAATTTGAGATGTCTATGATTGTGGAGATGAAAATTTTCTTAGGTTTGCAGATTACTCAAACTGATAAAGGTATTTTCATCTGTCAAACTAAGTATGCTAGAGAGTTGTTGAAGAAATTTGGTATGGAAAACTCTATACCGGTTAGTACTCCTATGGTTACAAGTGAGAAATTGACAAAGAAAGATGCATCTGCACTGGTAAATCCTACAAGGTACAAGTCTATGATTGGAGGTTTGTTATATCTGACTCAGACTAGACCGGATATAATGAATGCAGTTTGTATTATATCAAGATATTAGACTGCTCCTAGAGAAAATCATGAGAGTGTGGTGAAAAGGATTTTCTGGTATTTGTAGGGAACAATTGAATATGGTTTGTGGTATCCTAAAAATGATGACTTTACATTATGTGCATATAAAAATGCAGATTGGGTTGGAGATGTTGATGACCGGAAGAGTACATCTAGTGGAGCTTTCTTTCTTTGAAAGAAACTTGTTTCATGGATCAACAAGAAGCAGTCATGCACCTCTTTATCTACTACTGAAGCTGAGTAGGTTATTGTTGCTAATAACTCTACACAAGTTCTATGGATGAGGCAAATGTTGAAGGATATAAAGGTGGATTGTAATGAACTGGTAGTTATTCACTATTATAACTTTGCTGCTATTGAAATATCCAAGAATCTGGTATTTCATTCTTAGACAAAGCACATATCTATCAAGTATAACTTTTTGAAGGAGAAGGTGGAAGCAAATGAAGTCAGACGAGTTTATGTGAACATTAAAGAGAAGATTGCAAACATCTTCACTAAACCTTTACCTAAAGAATCATTTGAGTTCTTTAGAGACAAATTGGAGGTTTTTGCCCCTTTAGTAGAGACCTTAGTGATGTTGATTGGCATCCGTCTGGTATGCATTATCAGAGTTATTACTTCATTGCTATATCATTTTGTGGGAGATTGTTCGTTGTCTTCTATTGGGGGAGACTTGTTTGGCATTTCTTGGCACTTGGATTTTTTTCACATCTAGTGTTGCCATCAATGCCAAAGGGGGAGATTGTTGGAAATTTGGAGGAATTGATTATGTGTTGCAGTGATGTTTTGTCATTGATGGAAACACCAGTTGTTTTGGTTGTTTACTAGTTTCTGGTTGGTTCCAGTAGAGTGGTTGATTATGATATTGATCCAGTATGCTTGGGTTTATGGAATTTGTTTGGATCTATCATTCATGTTATTCATATGTGTATCACGATCAGTTGGTTCAGGATTTGATGACTCAGGAGCTATCATTTTTTCTAGTAAGCTTTTTGGTCACTGACAAGGGTTTTATTGGTAGAGCTTTGCTAAAGATTTTTTGATGTGCATGATAAGTGGTGTTGGTGCAACTTCTAGATGGTTCTTAGGATGTTGTTAGTTGTCAAGTTCATGTTCTAGTTAATCGGTGGTGTTGGATTTGGTTTATGGTGACCTATTTTGAATCCAATGTTATCTAGGTTATGGATCAACTTCTATAATGTGTTGGAGGATGTTCCTGATGCGTTATCGACGAGATTTAATGATTGGTTTACATTGTTTTCAGTCTAAGCCGACTTGGTTGATCATTTAATTGTGGGTTTATGTTATGAAATTATTGTATTATCTTTTAGGTGGTCAACCTAATTGTTTAGTTCCTTGGTTGGTATAAATATGATGTAAGATCTCTTTGTAGATCATAGGTTAAGGTTATGGGATGATCTGTGTGTGAATAATTTTGTAATCATATGAAGAAGGTTTGGTCAATCATAGGTGATCGAAATGGGTTTGTAAGAGAGGTTTAAGGCCTCTGGTATTGAGATTAACTGAAACTATACTCAGGCATAGGATATGCTATACTTGCAATTCAATCTTCATTCCAGATTGTAGTCCGATGTTTATGTAGCCAATGAGGCTCCTTCTTGTGATGAGAAGTGTGCTCTAGGCTATTGGGCTTCCTGCATGTTCAAGCCCCTCATATTTTAATCACATACTTACTGTAGAAGTATTATCTAACCATGGGTAGGCTTCCCACCATGGTTTTTCCCTTTACCGAGTTTTCCATGTACAAATCTTGGTGTCATGTGTTATGGATGGATGCTAACTATTTTGTGATTTATGTTTATGTTTAATTACTATTTTTTTTATTCCTATATTTGGTTTATGCATTTTGGTATTGATTTTATGTGTTTCGGTAATAGGGATTTGAATGCTTAAAGTGCTATAATCTGATGACAACTGATTCACCCCCCCCCTCTTAGTTTTCCTCTGGTTATTTGAGTTATCTAATAGAAGGATTAATTAAGGAGAGCACAAGGGAGGGGATAGTTAAGGTCTGTGGATGAGCATTGGGCTTTGGAGAAGGGGCATACAGTGTGTGTCCAACTTGGGGTACAACGTATACCCGGGAGTGTCTTGGCCAGGGCTGCATTTATTTTGTGCCGTGAAGGCATGTGAGGTTTTTTGTAAGGACCTATCCTCCTAGAGTGATTCCTTGCCATGGAAAGCCAAGACATGTAACTAATCCTCTCCTTGTTAGATAGAAGCCCTCTCCAAATCACAGACAAATATGTATTTATATATATAATTGTTTCATTGGTTTATTTATTACTGGATATTAATGCTATTTAATTTCTATGATTTGATTATTGATGCATATTCATGTTTTTAAATGTTCTCCTATAATACATTATTGATAAATATATTAATTATCTTAATATCCTATATATTTACTTAGGGTGAAAAGGGCAGTTATAGGTATTCTCGAAAATGCTCCAGCCAGAACAACTTCCATTTCTTTGTACAAAGTCTTCTCGAATACTGGATGATGCTCGGATGGAACTTCAACAACAACAGGGGTAGCCATGATCGTTATATTATTAACTCTAATAAATTTTTCTAGAGAAATCGTAGATATTATGATCTCCTTGATAACACCCACAAAGCTTCTTTAATTTGTAGTGAAATGATTTTTTTTGAAGAGTTGTCCTAATATTTCCTCATCTATTGCTTCACATTAAATGCATGTGAGTTGTCATCCACTTCCTCAAGTTTTACAAGAACCTGCCAGAATTTGTAATGAGTTATGACTTCAATATTCTTTAGCTAGACTTCTACATACTCTGCTATGTCAGTATTGCATCTTAACAATCTTTGGTAGGGGACTAGAATATTTTTCTAATTACTTCTCGCAGGCCAAAGCCACAAACTCATTAGTTTTTGGATGAAGTGCCTGCAATGGAGCTAGGTGGTGGCACATCTACAGTCTCTTTCTTCCACTTTGATCTTCTTTACTGATTTGTTTGAAATTTGAACCTTTTTTTTTTACATTGCCTTGCCATGTGTTCTGACCTGTTGGAGTTATAACACCTGATATTCACCAGATTTTGTCTTGACTTGCATTGGTTAGCTTTGTGTCCAAGAATATTGCATGTACAATATCTTCCTTTAAAGTGATTATATCTATTTTGATTCATAACCAGATTTCTACATTGATTAGCTTTATGACCATACTTGTTGCATGCATAACATCTATTAGAGAATAGGTTATAATTTTGATTCAAGATATTTCTACATTCTACTGTCTTATGGCCTACTTTATTGCATTTATAACAAGAACCATTAAAGAAGATGCTTTTCTTACTTACATGTTGCTCAACTAGTAGCTTACCTTTATCTTCCTTGGTGGATTTATGAGAATCTGCTGCTTTTCCCAGAGGTGAATCCTCTTTGTGATTTTCTTTGGATTGCGAACATTCAATAGATTCATTTTTTGCATCCTTTTTGGTTTTTAAGACTTTCTTTGCATCTGTCACCCTGTCAGACTTGCCAGATTTGGGTTTACTCTCTTATTTCATTTCTTTCTCTATATCCATCTTTAGAGATGTTACTTCTTGCTTTAGCTTCTCGCATTCTTTTGATTTGCATTTCACCATTTTGTTCAGATATTCCTTGGTTTTTTTGTTGTCTTCATTTTTGGCTTTCAGATCTGCAATAGTGTTGTTTTCTTGCTTGAGTTCTTCACTGACTTCTTTATGCCTTATTTTAAACTTTCGGATCTACTCTCTTAGCTTCTCAATGCATTCATTAGCCAACTGGACATTTTCTTTTAGTTTTTTGTTTCAATTTCTACTACCTCAAGATCCTTAAGATCATTTCTCAAATCTTTTCTTAAGTCCATAAGTTCAACTTTCCAGACCTCCTTCGATTGGTTAAACGCTTCCAAAGGACTTGGATCTAATACCAATTGTTGAACATTTGGAATACTAAGAGGGGAGGGGTGAATAAATATTCCCTTGAACTTATTAAAACTTCTAACTAACCGATCACATAACATAATTTAAATACGGTAAAGGAAATTAACACAATACACATAACACCATATTTGTACGTGGAAAACCCAATATGGGAAAAAACCATAGAGAGTGTTCTCCAATGTATAATGCAATATGTAACCGGTTACATAGTACAAGGGGTTGGCTCAGTACCTAGATACAAAAAGGCTCACTACTAGATAATAGAACACAAAATTGAACTATTAGTGTTGCATCTAACATATGCATGAATTGAAGTTTTGTTGAAGTGTACAAACTGTCTTATACATCTACTATACATATATCACATAAAAATATTCACATCCACATAAGTTTTGCATATATCCAATGTACGCAAATAGTTATTTTTCAACAGCCACACCTCTAACATGCAAAACTGATGGCTATATGTATCGTCACCAAGTAGTCTAACTAGTCCACTCAACCAGAAAGGGGTGAGACCAAAATATCCATATGCAACAACAAACAAATATCTTCATAAGATGTTGGATTCCAACTTGATCAAAATGCTTTGTTGAACATGCCTCCAATATTTCCTAATTGGACCCGATCAAAAAATGCTTTGTGGATTATGTTGTCATCACATTTGAATAGAACCAGACCCAACACAGATTTTGGTAAGGTGGATACTGGACCTTAAATCTGCATCATGCGATCATACATACATTGCATATAAAGATATAATGTGTGCTAAAGAAAATTTTTAGACCAAAACAAAGACATATATGTCGGACCACATCACATCAATGACATCAATGTCAACAGTCCAACATTATGCTCATTGGGAATTTGAAGATAATATGGGTAACAACAAAAAAGACAATGAGGGGATACTTACATGTAATAATTTTTTAATTTTTGAGTTCCCTATTGTCGACCCTACTAAAGATGCTCCCATGAAAAATATCCAGGTCACTCTACCTTACTAGTATTAAGAGGAGTTACTATAGAAGACCTTGACATGTTTCTATTCAAAATTGATGGGTTGTGTCATAGATATGACTATTAGAGTGATGCATGGAAACTCAAGCTATTTTTGGGAACCTTGAAAGATGCAACATTACGATGGTTCATGGGTCTTGCATGGAAGTTAGTGTACACATGGGACAACATGAAGGAAAAGTTCCTTGCAAAATATCAAGAGTATTGCAAGACTAAAGAGGTAAGAGATGAAATATTTTGTATTACACATTGTGAGGAGACAACATGAAAGATTATTTAGAATGATTCTTATTCAGTCTTCAGTGAGCCTAGCGAAATGGTTTGAATATAATGATACCATTAAAATTTTATTGCTAAGGGGAATTTGGGGTGATTCCATGAAATATTTAATATTATGGGTGGGGGTGATATTTCTAAAGTACATTTTGAAGACATTTGTGAATCATGCAAGAATTATTGACAACCAACCTAGACAATGTAATGATATGTGGGAAGGATAAATTTGTTTGGATAAAGTACATAAGGTATCACTAAAAGAGAACTAGGTAAATTAATTGAAGACCTAAAAATAGATTTATTGTCATATGGGTAAACAAAATGAAACACTATAAAATTGTAAGAAACAGGAAGAGGTTGAAAAAGCCTTAGCTATGTTTTGTCCAATTTTCCATGAAAAGTACAATAGTGAGGAGTGTCTACAACAAAAATGAGATTTTATCTTTAGAGGATGCTAGTAGGAACACCAGCTTGAGACATCTTCCTATAGGTATGAATGATATGGAGTATACTGAGGAACCTATCTATCTCATGGCTCAATAGTAGCCTTGGCCACCACAAGCAACACATCTGAGTATGACAAATGATTATCCTCCACCAAGATTTAGTCAACATAATCTTTTTTCAAACCAATCGAGATGGTGTAGAGGATGGCACCAACCTCCATCCTATTACTAGCAATGGCTGATCTAAAATGCTTCACAGTCATGGAAACAAGCATGGATGCCATAATAGCCACAACACCCCCAACAATATCCATTTTATCCACCATGACAAATAATTAATCTGTATCAACCACCACAATAATTCCTTCCACCTATACAACAACCATCAAATAATTAATTGCCAAATACATCCCAGCCACCAAAGGCAACTCTTACACTTCCGCAATCATCCCCAAATCCAAATAATGTGGTGCAACTAGTATATAATAATGAGGTAGCCAGATACTCTACTTACCCTATTAATATAGTGGAAATAGATCGAGTCCAATTGAGATCAGTAAAAGCCCTTCAAGGACCAACTATTAGAAAAATTCATGATTCACTTGATAAATTTGAAGAGACCCATGTCAAAACACCTTCATTCCTTGAACGATTCCATTTTGAGTCAACTCCAAAGGAGGTCTCTCCACTTGAATTTGATTTTGCTAATGAATTGAGGAATGTTAACATTAAGATTACTCTTTTGCAGGCTATAAAGGACATTCCCATCTACCATTGTTGAGTCACTACCATTGTTGACAATTGATCAAGACCGAGATATTGTAGGACCATTAGAAGACATTGTTCTTGTGAACTTTCTTAAAAATTGTTATTCACATATATATACACGTCTGTATATGCATGTACATCTTTTGGTCCATAATTATCGGGCTGCCGCTCAAAGTAGAGTAGAAAAGACAATCCGTTAATCGCGGCGTAACAAAACACAACTGAGAGAAAGAACAATTTCCTCCCATTTTCCACAACTTGCTATGCAATTTGAAATGTCTTACGATTTCTCCGCCTTAGTACAGTTTTCTCCAGATGTGATGATTGAAGTGAAGGCTGAAGATGAGCTGCACATCCTTCTGGCTATTCAGACGTTCCTCCCATTTCCTATTAGAGGTTTATTAGCTTAAAATATTAAACAAAACAAAGAACACTGTATACGGGATATCATATACATATGAAAAACTATGTTTTGATACAATGTTCTTAGCTCAGATGTTAATCCATTATAATGTTCCACGTAGAATAATTTACTATTTTATTAAAAATGTACCTACAATTATGAAATATGCGATAAAATAATATATTCCAATCCTTTCGTAAAACAATTTCTTAAATATCTTAAATTCACCAAAAATAATCATTTTTTTCACAAATTTGTGCACATAATTTTGTCATTTTTGCAGTAAACACTTATAAACTTATTTTATCTTAAAATTCTTATTTTTTTAAAACATAAATATGTTTCTACAAAAGAAATAATAATACTAGTATATTAACAATGAAAAAAATGAAAATGAAGTTTTGGAAATATTTACATGTACTAAAATACCTTTTGTGATTCCTTATTCCTTTCAATATATATTTCTAAAAGGGTTTTGTGAATAGTAATGTGTTATTCACTAGTTAGGTTTTATGTGTGTGTCTGTGTGACATAGATTTTGACAAAATACAAAAGTGGGGGTTATCACTCAACCTGCTGACAAAAAACCTTTGATGTCTGACAATGGGAATTTACACAATGTATGAGTAACCATATAATAGGGAATTGTATGAAAAACACCCCATCATACAAAATTATAACTATATTGACCTGAATAAAATATATTACACCCTATTTTCCTACCCCTACCTGATTACGTAATACACAATTGAAATTTGGGGATATATGCAGATGAGCTAGTCTATCATTGGTTAAAAAACACTAGCTTTAGGGAGAGATAATTAATTCCAATAGAAGTCGAAAGGTCTAGTGGAAGTAGGAGTTTGCGTATATTTAAGGAATTTGTAATTGTTTTTAACAGTATAGCCACTTGAAGTAGAGGCAACCCAAATTAGGAAATCCTATCTATCTCCTAAATGAAATTATTTGTCCTGAAGTTGATTTAAGAATAGTTCTTTTTTATCTTGAGGGATTGGAAAATTTAAAAATCCTTCCACTTATAATTCAAAATATCATTATTATAATAAATTTTCATGTATTATCTAACCCTAAATCCCCATATATTTGAAAGTACCTCTCTTGATTATTGTGACCTTCAATCATTTTTCGAATGAAGTCTTACCCAACCATGAGTTTGTTGGACATTGCTACTACTAGGATATGTTGTTGCCATTGATGTCAACATATTCTTGTGATTTATTGCTCTGGTGCTTGCAGGTTGGTTTATTAGGATTTTGATTTGGTATATGGAGTATTTCTAGTATCATTTTATTATTATATTCTTCTGTATTGGTTTTGGTGATCCAGAAAACTTAATTGATCATAGCATATGATCCGGTTTGCAGTTTGTTTTTCTAATTAGTGCTTTGCAGAGTTCAATATTTCGTTCGTATATGCTGTTGTGATTAGATCTTGAGCTGAGTCTTTGGGAAATTGTTTGGGATGGTTTTGTGTATCTTCATTTTAGATGGTTCATGATTTGGTGCTCGGCAAGTTATCTTTCTTCGTGATAGTTGTTGTTGTTTGAGTGTTCTTGAGTTTTAGTCATGTTGATAGATGAAGCTTTGATAAGTGGTGTTGATGCAACTATTACTGATGATTCTAACATGCTTGCTGGTGTTTCTTAATTGTGTCCTATTTGTTTTGATGATCTGCATTGATTGTTGTACGAGTTATTGGTGGTTCTGTTGATCCAGTGATGTTCTTCATGTTATGTGGTTTTCTTGGTGGTGTAGTGTGTTGCGGTTGGTTTTGGCGTGATTACCGATGGAGATGAGAATTTAGAAATTTGATTTAGGTCCATGTTATGTCATGTATATCATTATATTGGTCTGGTGGTCGATCTTTGTATCATGTAATGTAATTTGGTAATTGTGGGTTGAAGGTTTAGGTGACCTTGCTCTCAAGGTTGATGAATTATATAAATAGGTGACATTGTCATGTATTTTGGGTTTTGAGGTTGTGTCTGCATTATCAGAAAGCAGTATATGTGTGAACAAGGATTCATCCTTTAGTGTGATGTATTGAGTAGAGATTGGTGTTGCAGAGCAGATAGTTGTGCTTAATCAGAACTATCATCAAGCATTTGGAGATGCTATTATTGTAGTTCATTCTTTCTAGATTGTAGTCTGAATCTTGTTGTAACTTAGTGAGACTTCCTTGAGGGTTATATCCTTCTGGGTCATTATCTTTTGAGCAGTGAGCTCTAGGCAATGTGCTTGAATGCATGTGCATTACCCATTGTAATATTTAAGCATACTACTGCAGAGTATCATGATATTGTGGGTAGGTTCCCACCGTGGTTTTTCCCTTAACTAGGTTTTCCATGTCAAAATCTTGGTGTTGTGTGTTGTGTTGTCAATTTTCTTATCTTTGTTATTGTTGCAGTTCATTAGATATGTATTTGTGATTAAGTTTGTTGATCCGATGAAAACTGATTCCCCTCCCCCCTCTCAGTTTTCCTTCATTGTTGTTGCTAATAGAGTCTTCCCAAAATCTTACTTTTCTCCCATCCTAAATCATTCAATTTAAATTAGGTAGCATCACTAACCTAAACTTATAAAATTCCACATTCTGGAGCCTTGAGGAGAATTGGCTTGACCAATATATTTTGATTGGATAACTTTTGCCAATTTTGAAGAATATGAGATATAGATTCCAAACAAGCTTAGCTCCTAAAGCTTGTTTACCATGTACTAAAAATAAAGAATTAAAATAACCCCCTACAATAACCATATTATCATGTAAATTTTCCAAAACCAAAGATAAAGAATCCCACACTAATTTTTTTCCCACAATGGAATTAAGCCCATAAACATTGAAAAGGTAAAATGTCTTGTTAAAATGATGTACCTTGATTTCCAACCATTTGGCATTTGAAATTAAAAACTCCACTTTCAATTTTTGTGAATTACACAAAATTAACAAACCACTTGAAGCTCCCCTTGAGGGAACTGACAATACTTCCCATTTTTTCCACCCTTTGAAAACTGATGAACCTTGTAAATTAGAATAGTTTGTTTTCTATAAAATAATATCAAATCCACATCACTAATATCATTCTATACCTTGTTAAGGTGTCTCTTGTTAGGAGAATTCAAACCCATAACATTCAATATCATGATCTTCATTATATCTTTAGAGAGATTTTAGCTCTCCTTGACTTAGTACTATTATCCAATATAGCTATCCTAGTGATCTCTTTGGCTTTCTTTCTTTAAATTTACAATCAAGTGTAGTATGAATACATGTAGCAACCTCTTCCTTGGTCTTTTTTTCTTTTTGGAGGAGATTGTCTATCTCCTTTTGAGGGAGACAACAAATTTTCATATGGAGATAAGAGTTGTATTTGATGTATAAATAAAATTATATTGATGTCAAAATAATGTTTAGCTATTACAAGTTCCTCTTCACGTTCTTCATCAATTTGTTCTTGATTATCATCTAAAATAAGATTTGAGGAAGGAATTTTTTCTAACATTACTTCAGTTGCCAAATCCTCCACCTTTTCCTCTATTCTATTAATGAGAAGGTGACCAACTAAGTCTTCAAAATAGTTCATCGTGATAGATATTGGAAATCTAAGGGTTTGAAGACAATTGTGCCTATATATGTTGTCTCATTTTGGTCTTTAAAGAGAAACTAGATATTGTAATTATTGATCTTTTGCAATAATAGTTAGAGTAATAGCCTATATTTTCATTCTTATCATTTAATACCTTTACTCCTTCAAAATCTAAATAATAGCCTCAAAAATATCTTTTAGGAAGGGGAAAGTCCTTACTGGTATCCATTTCTAAAATGTTGTATTTTCGAGGATTAAATACACATTGCTTTTAATGATGAGAAAATTCGTTCATTGGTGTATTTGTATTAATATTTCTCAAAACCTTTTATTTTTCCCTTAACCATTGGGGCACCAAAGAGATCAAGGGAATGTGGTTTACATATTTATAAATGGATTCAACTTTGGTTGAGATATACAATAATTATTTTAAGATTGAGAAATTTGGAAATTTGAAGCAACTTCCTTGATAGGATTAAAATCTTGTAAGGGAGAAAAACCCATGTCCAAAGAAGGGGTCCTAAACAATTTTACTTGTTCCTCAATTAGTAACCAATGTTTTTCTTGAGATTGTGAATTATTTCATTACTTTTTCTATGATTGATCCTCAACAAGAATATGAAATGTGAAAAATATGAGTAACTCGAGGGAGGATCTCTAAGAATAATATGCTTTCATAATCTCATAAATTTTGAGGATATACTTGAAACTCAAAGGGATATATACTTGTATTCTATTGAAAATATTTTATATTAACATGATCTTTATTGTGACAAACTGAACAAAATTTTTGGCAATCCTCAAGGAGAATTTGTTGCTCCCAAACTCCATAGTTTTTTTGGATAGATATTACTTTTGGACATGGTTTATAAATTTTAAGAAGAGTTGAAAACCTTACAAGGTGTTTTTCATTTTTAGAGTAAGATAAATACTAAGATAGGAAAATACCCATCTTATTTGCTAGAGTTTCAATCAAGATAATTTCCCTATATTCCAATGACAATGAAGGTAGTTGGATCTAGAAAGAGACAAAATTTGTACTTTCTTTTGAGGGATTCAAATTTGAAGATCGTATTTGGGTAAACATTCAATACCTATAAAAAAAACTATTATTTACATTTCTGAACAAGGTCTCTAGAGGACTTATTCTAAAAAAGTACTACAAAAACCCCTCTCTCATTTTAATGACAAAAACTTATTGAAACCCTATCCAAAAATTGATGAACCTAATCAATAAGCTCAAATTTAGATATGTTAAAATTCCAAACATTATCAATCACCACTTTTTGTTGAAAATATTGCACTTGACCTTGAATGGCATCCTCAAGGAAGGCTACTTGAAGTACTCCTTCTAAATTAGTCCTACCGACATTGGCTAATAAAGGTGGTTTTTCTAGAGTAATAGTTTCATTATGAACTTTACAAACCCATCCCCTAATAATGGGATTTTTGTAATTTTTCTTCTTATTAAACCTAGACCCTTTTGATTTCTTATTCTTCTTTTTATTTGTCCCTTGATAATGACTAGTTTTAGAGTGAAATATTTTATTTTGTGTATCTATATTGAAGGGACCTTTTTTATTGTTATGGTGACCATGCCAGGTGCCAAAACAATTAGACCAATTGTTCATCCTATGCTTGAATATTATGTAGGTTACTTGAGAATCCTCTATTGATCAGGATATTATTAGGAAAAGTTGCAACATTCCTTCCTTGATTCAATATCTCCTTGAAGGTCAAATCTACATTGAAATGTACCCCCCACCTACAATGTTCAGACTATCTTTCTCCAGTGCACTCCCCGGAAAATATCTGAGTGAATCTTGGATTTTGAAAAGGGTTTGTTGGAGGCCATCCTAAACTTGTGGACCTCATTTGAAAACTTTTTAATCTACTAAAAATTAAAAAAAAATTGTTCATTAGATGTTATAAAGTCGGTACAAATTTTTTTAGGGAAGAAAGTTAACAAAAAAATTGATTGGCTTATCATCTACCTCAATTCATTTCTAGTATGTATACAATAAATCTAAATAGGTTCCCAATATCAATGTCAAATAAATTTCTCAGGATTTGTAGCTACACTTTAAATTGATGTAATTGTTAAAATATTATCCTTAATCAATTAAGTTAGTCCACTATTTCTTATATTTGGCAAAGATATCACCCACATATTGTTTTATTAATTCATATGTAGGATCGTGGAATATCAATGACATCACCCTTTGATAAGTAACTCCTATGATTTTCAATTAAAATGGCACGCTAATATAATCAAATATGCCCCAAGGTATGGTAAAAAAATGAAATTATAGCAAAGAAAACCACCCTTAAAAAATAATACTTCATAAATAAAGGTAAACTCTATAATCAAGAATTTTAGGAAAGGAACATCATTAGGAAAGTCATTATTTAAATCTCTATTTTTTCATGTAGATTCTAATTTTAGGAAAAGGCCATCTTTTTTTTTTTTTTGTTTCATTGTTCTTCGTATTTTTTATCTTATTTTTATAAAAAATATTTAAAAATATCTTTAGAATATTATAAGTAATGGCACAACGAAACATGTTTTACTAGATCAATTCACAAATTTCAGACAATTTAACTAAAATTTTTGTAAGCGATGAAACACACTAGTTTATAATTTTTACCTACTTTATCAAAAAAAAATTCTTCACTTAAAATTTAGAAGAATTCATTGATTTCTATTTACTTTTAATAATAATTGTGACAAAACTTAATATGTGTATAACAACTATTCATCATTCAAAAATTAATATAATATAAAAAAACTAAATTGTATTCATCACTGGAAAGATATAAAAATAATACTACAATATATTTCATATTTAATAATAATAAAATCTATATATCTATTTTATGAGATTTTCCTTTCTATTATGATATATATTTTACCATGTATTTAGATACATCACATCCACATCTCCCTTCCAATTACAAGTATAAATGTTAGGACCCAGATCATGTCACAATATTATACCATATAGGTAGCACAAGATGAACATTATTTCATTTGCTCACAATAGACTATACCATCAGAAATAATACATTAGGACATCATATGTTTTGGATTGGACAAGAAAGAAAGCAAGAAAAATTATTTGGGCTTAGGATGTAGATGTAGACGAACTTCTCCTATTTCTTGGACCAGTCATATTTATACCTCTTGTATTGTCAATAAAAGGTGAGATATCTACTGGTAATTGAATAGTTTTAGGTGTACCAAGAAATGTACCTCTGATTGTATTTAATCTATCAACTATCTCAATCATATCAGGGTGCTCTGAAGGTGAGTCCCTTGTACAAAATAACCCAATTTCTATAAATTGAGTTAGGCATTCCATTACCATTGATTTGTCTGATTCATGAACATCTAGAAGTAGGCAATTATCCAATACAACTGAGATTCTATTTAGAAAATGCAATTCTACCCATTTTTGTAGATTCATTCCTTCAATGAACATATCATCCGTTGATCTCCTTTTTGTCAACAACTCTAAAATTAAAATTCCACAACTATATACATCTCCTTTTGTAGTAAGTTGTCCACCTATTCCATACTCTATAATAACAAATAAAGAAGGATAAATTACTCTTAAGTCATTTGAAAGATTTGATGATTAATAAGATAAAAAAAAAATCTAGTAAAATGTGTGGTGCAATAATGAGAATTATGTACCTGGTGCAATGTAGCCAATAGATCCTTTAAGTGCATTTGTAGAAGTCAAAGAATCCATAGAATTTTCAAAAATAAGACTGGAAAGGCCAAAATCTGCTATGCAAGAAGTCATATCATCTCCTAATAGGACATTGTTGGGCTTGAGGTCACAGTGAGTAACTTGAATAGAGCAATAATGGTGAAGGTATGACATTCCTTCTGCTATCTCCATTGTTGTCTTTATTAGATCACTCAAATTTAATCTGCATCTATCCCCTTCTAGAGGATACAAAAACCTCTCTAAACTTCCATTTGACATTAACGGAAGAATTAAGGCTTTAAAATCAAGGTTAGAGCATGTTGAAATGATTTTAATTACATTACGATGCCGAACTCTCTTTAGTGCATTGCAATCTCTGGTGAAACTCTGGTGAGCATTCTCATCATGTAACTTGAGAACTTTAACAACAATATTTTGACCATTCTTTATAATTCCTTTATAAAAAGACCCGAAACTACCAATTCCTAAAAGGTTTTCATCATTGAACCCATTAGTTGCATCTACCAGTTCCTTATATGAAATTTTTGGAGGCCATACTTTGAGAGTAGGTGTACTGAAATGTTTGTATCTATAGGAAAAGGCTACCAATAGAACATGATCAAAATTGCAATGCCTATTACAACAAAAATAATCACCTTTTTGGAGACTAATTGTTGTTTGTGATTGGAATGAGACCATAGTGGCAAGTTTAGCCATCCACCACAGAGGCCAAGATTTCCCATAATTTCTGAGGCATCAAGTGTTGCAAAAGCCCCTCCCCTTGGGACCTTGCCATTCAACCTGTTTGAAGAGAGGTTGAGATGTTGGAGCATTTTCATCTTTTTGAAAGCCACCGGTATTGTACCTGACAAATTATTGCAAGAAAGATCCATGTACTATAGATTTTGCAGATCTACTAGGGATGTTGGGATTGGCCCCTCAAATGCATTCCAAGAAAGATTTAGATATTCCAAGCCCTCACAGCTTGCCAGTGCATTGGGAATGTGACCTAAGAAATTGTTTTGAGAAACATCTATAGCCAAAACCATAACCATTTTGCTCACTTCCAAAATAGAACCTTGCAACAAATTTCCAGAAACGTTGAAGTAGAACTGGAGATTTTGAAGACCTACAAATTCTAGGGTGTAGGTGGTGGCATGCTACAACATAGGTTGGGGGCACATATCGACCCTAATTGACCTATCCTTGGCCAACCCATTGTGGATCCCCCCTTTTCGGCTATACCTATTCTCGTTCACCAATATTTTGTGATCTCAAAATTGGCCTCATTGACTGCACTCACTATCAACCTTACCAAGCAGACATCTAATTTGTCAGCTGGCCATGATGCTAGTGGAGCATTAGGAGGAGATGATGATGACATTATTGGAAACAATGTAGCAAAATGAGAGGGGGGGTGAATTAGTTTGCAAAAAAAGTTCTTGCAACTCAAACCATAAATCAGATTTGGTAATTAACAATTAAAGCATGAAACAACACCACATCAATAAGACACATAACACCAAGATTTTTGATGTGGAAAACTCAGTTAAGGGAAAAACCACAGTGGGAATGTACCCACAATGAGATAATACCCTATTAGGAGTGAATGTGAATATTAAAATGGGGAATGTAGATGCATTTAGACACACTATCTAGAGCTTACTGCTCAAATAAGAAACCAAAAAAAGGCTACAACCTTTTGGGAAGGCTCACTTCCTTATAGGATGTCTTATTGACTTACAAAAGCATTCAGACAACAATCCTAATTACATGAACTATGAAGATATCATCTCTATATACTTGAGTACGGTTCTAGTTAAGCACACAATTTGCTCTACAACACTTTTCTCTTCTTCACACTTCTAAAAGATCAAATCACTTGTTTGCACATACAACTTGATCACACACACTCTCAAAGATTGTAGACACTCGTAGACATTCACAAACATACATCTTACATTATTATTACATTTATTTATACAAATCATCAACCCATGAAATATAGGTCAACTAAACCCTTAATACAAATTCTTACATGATTATTACATGATTATTAAATTTATTTATACAAACCCTCAACCCATGAAATATAGGTCAACTAAACCCTTAATACAAATTATAAAATAATAATCTCACACGCTACAAAAATACATGTGGACCAAAAAGATGCTGGCTAAGACATAGTCTGGACCCAAATCAATACCACAAACACGCAACACCTCCAACAATTACACCTCGATCATCTACAACACACTGCAACCACCAAGAATGTCACATAACATGAAAAACACCATCAGGCAAATAAAATATTTAATAATGTACACAAGAATCAATGCAAA